>NW_007729754.1:22100-32732 GCF_000696425.1 Galeopterus variegatus | reverse complement strand
TAGGGGGGGGAGGTGGGGGCAGGCATCTGCCTCAGGTGTCCGCCCTGCATGGCCATGCTTTCCAACCTATGGCTTCAAGGACCGTGTGCCTGGTTACCTAGCTCATAGACCTGTGTGAAGGGGTCTGGTGACCCAGCCACGTGTGTGAAGGGTTTGTGACCCAGTCTGTGAATGGGCTTGAGGGGTCTGTGAGCTTCAGACCCAGCCTCAACTCGGCAATTGGCCCAGTCAGTACAGGATTACTGGCAGGTAAAAGAGCCCAATAACTAGCTTGGTTGTGTAGCTAGACAACTGGTGTCATGAACAGGATTAAGAGCTCTACAATTGGTGATGTTGGCAGGATTCCAGACATAAGCTGTGGCTCCACAGACCCCTTTAATTTAATTCACATTTTTAATCTGGAAAAGAATCCACTCTGCAAGCCCTTTTGTTAGTGGCATTAATCCATTTATAGGGGTAGAGCCTCCATGACCTAAACACTTCCCAACACCACTGTCCTGGGGATCAAGTTTTTAATGTATGAATTTGTTTTTTTTTTTTTCCTTTTTGTCTTTTTTCGTGACCGGCAACGGATCGCAACCCTCAGTGTCGCGCCCGTACCGGACTGGGACCGACAACGGAATTGCAACCCTTGGTGCTGCACCCGCACCTCGCTCAGCCAGTGAGCGGCCGGTCTGTATGTGGGATCCGAACCCTCGGCGGGAGCGCCGCCGCACCCCCAAGCGGCGCACTGTAGCAGTGTGCCACCTGGCTGGCCCCTCAATGTATGAATTTGGAGGACACTTTCAGATCATAGCAGGGTGTAGAGTTGTGAAGTTGAATGCAAGTATAAAGGAGTAAGTGGTGGCAAGATTGCCTCAATTGCAGAAATTAGAGAAACGGGGGGCTTCTGCCTACACCTCCTTTCAACAGTCTGTGATTTTTGGCAAGAGAAGGGATTAGCTCTGGTTAGAGCAACAGAGCAGGAGTATCGTCAGAAGTAATGAGTGATATTCACAACATGTTCCGACCCAACCACTCTTTCAGACAACCTCATAACCGCCGATGCAGCAGCAGCTCTTACTTCCTCATTTTACAAAGTAGGATGGGGAGACCTGGAGAGGTTTAGAATGTGTCTAAGGCCTCCCAGGTACAAAGTGCAGAACCAGAATTCAATTCTAGGAATCCAGCTCCAGATCTCACACCTTCGATCTCAAGGTCATCTCAATTCAAAGTGGTCATGAATATTTCCTAGTGCAGCACTATCCGATAGAAATATAATGGGAGCTGTGTAGTAATTTTAAGTGCTCTAATAGCCATATTAAAAAGTAAAAAGAAGTGAAATTAATTTTAATAATGTTTTATTTAACCCAGCATATCCAAAATATTTTCATTTCTTTATGTAATCCATATTAAAAAAAAAAAACAATGGGTCGGCCCAAGGCTCACTTGGGAGAGCGTGGTGCTGACAACACCAAGTCAAGGGTTAAGATCCCCTTACCGGTCAAAAAAAAAAAACTATTGATGAGATATTTTATATTTATTTGTCTGTACTTAGCCTTCCAAATCTTGGGTTTACATAATACTCACATCTCAATTGGACTAACGATGTGACAAGTGCTCGGCAGTCACAAGTGGCTGTGAGCTCAACTCTGGTGCATCTTATAAGAAAAGTGAGATAGCAAGAAAAGTGATTTGAGAGAAACAAAGAGAACAAGAAAGAGAAGGGAGAGAGAGGGAGAGATGATAATACAGAAATTAGATCCAACTAGAATAGGAAGAATAACACAGATTTAAAGTTCTTTTTTTTTTTTTTTTTAAAGATGACCGGGAAGGGGATCTTAACCCTTGGCTTGGTGTTGTCAGCACCACGCTCACCCAGTGAGCTAACCGGCCATCCCTATATGGGATCTGAACCCGTGGCCTTGGTGTTATCAGCACCGCACTCTCCCTAGTGAGCCACGGGCCAGCCCCTAAAGTATTTTTTGATGCTTGTTTTTATCCCCTTAGCAATAAAGGACAAATTCTAGCTATAGAGCATAATCGTAGACCATTGATGTCCTGGAAGACACCAAGTCCTGTTCAGAATCACAGCCTCCAGGGTTCTAGTTACTGTATCTTAACGTGATTCCCCCTGGCAGCATCTGGCTTACAAGTACTCTTGCTGCCTTGGGTTGAGGGAGAGGTCTGAGACACTAAAAGTTAATTAGCTGATGACCTAAATGCTTCCTGCCTTTCCTTTCTCTCCTGCTCTTCTGCCATGTGAGGACTCAGTAAGAAGACAGACATCTGGTGCTGGTGCCTTGATCTTGGACTTTCTAGTTCCCAGAAGAGTGAGGAAATAAATTTCTGTTTTTTATCAATTACCCAGACTGTTGTACTCTGTTATAGCAGTATGAAACGGACTAAGATGTGCCCCTTGAACATTTGAGGACAGGGATTGCATATCTAATTTCTTTGTTTCACTCAGTGCTCTACATATAGAAGATTCCCAACAAAGAATTGTTTAAATCATGAAAAAAAAAAGGAGAAAATAACTTATCTAGGAAATACAAATTGGTGATTGCAACAAGTTTAAGGGGTATCTTTGGAAACCATGCTGAGATCCTATGACATCGCCGTGTAATATGTCTTTTGTTTGTCATGGCAACCTGTAGGATTGTCAGGCTGACTGTTGACTGCTGCTTTTAAGCAATACACAGCAAGCACTTCCTCCCAGAAGAAAAGCCATGCATTTTTCAAAAACAGAAGAGAATGTGTAATGTCTGAAAATCTTTGTTATAAGCCATTCTTTGCTCCAAAATGATGTTTGCCTGCTTGCTCTTTTGTATCTATTAAAAGTAGAAGCATACTTCTTCATGCCTCAAATAAGGGAAGATAATGGTGATAAGACATCACCCTTAAATCTACCCCAGGGAGGTGAGGATTTATGATTAAGGGGCCCACCAAACCTCAGTATTTGCCCTGAGGAAACAGTCAGAAGGGGCACACATGTCTTTTCCTTGGATGTGCTGGCAGAAACTTAGCTGTTGGTACTGGGTGTCCCCTCTTTTAGCTGTCCCCAAAGCTCAAATAAACTGATCACAGAAAAGGGTCCAGGCTCATCTGGATAAATGAAGACCTCCAACTGCAGGAAGGGAGCAGAAGCGGGGCAGGTACCGTCCAACTGCAGGAAGGGAGCAGAAGCGGGGCAGGTACCGTCCAACTGCAGGAAGGGAGCAGAAGCGGGGCAGGTACCGTCCAACTGCAGGAAGGGAGCAGAAGCGGGGCAGGTACCGTCCAACTGCAGGAAGGGAGCAGAAGCGGGGCAGGTACCGTCCAACTGCAGGAAGGGAGCAGAAGCGGGGCAGGTACCGTCCAACTGCAGGAAGGGAGCAGAAGCGGGGCAGGTACCGTCCAACTGCAGGAAGGGAGCAGAAGCGGGGCAGGTACCGTCCAACTGCAGGAAGGGAGCAGAAGCGGGGCAGGTACCGTCCAACTGCAGGAAGGGAGCAGAAGCGGGGCAGGTACCGTCCAACTGCAGGAAGGGAGCAGAAGCGGGGCAGGTACCGTCCAACTGCAGGAAGGGAGCAGAAGCGGGGCAGGTACCGTCCAACTGCAGGAAGGGAGCAGAAGCGGGGCAGGTACCGTCCAACTGCAGGAAGGGAGCAGAAGCGGGGCAGGTACCGTCCAACTGCAGGAAGGGAGCAGAAGCGGGGCAGGTACCGTCCAACTGCAGGAAGGGAGCAGAAGCGGGGCAGGTACCGTCCAACTGCAGGAAGGGAGCAGAAGCGGGGCAGGTACCGTCCAACTGCAGGAAGGGAGCAGAAGCGGGGCAGGTACCGTCCAACTGCAGGAAGGGAGGAGAAGCGGGGCAGGTACCGTCCAACTGCAGGAAGGGAGCAGAAGCAGGGCAGGTACCGTCCTGTGGCTTGGCTCTGCATTCTTTAGGGGATAAAAGCACAGTCATCCCCCTTAGTCTCTGTCCATAAGGCCCATCTCACTAAGATTAAATCTGAATGAATGCTGGCCCAGACTGAGGCAGCCTCCCGTTTTAGCAGCTTTTAAAACTGGCCACTACAACATTCTACAGAATGTTGCTCATTGAGTGCTGTGGAGTACAAGAAGACTATCCTTACTTATTTTACTTAGATGCATATTACATGTAAGCCCACCCCGGGGGGCTGTTTGGTGGAGGATGAGTATAGTCCCAACTCCAATGCAGAGAAACCTCACTGTGAGGCATGCTCAGGAAGAAATGTATAGATTAGCACCCAATGTTAATTAAAAGATTTCATTTATTTGTTGTGTCTGTACTACAGGAATTCTGTTTCCTGAATTATGGAGCTAATAAAAACATTCCATCGCTCTTGGCAAAATGAAGAGAACAAATAATTTTACACAAACCTCAGAAGCCATACTACACAAAGGAACGGGTGACCAGAAGGCCACTTGCTTCTGGCAATTTCCTCAGACAAATTTGTAAAACAAGTGAGTTGACTCAACAACCACAGGCTTTGGTCTTGTTTCGACTCCTCCTCTGGAACCGGCCTTTTGCCTAAAGCTCGCTTTGAACCTGTGCTGTTCTGTCTCTATTTCCCTCTTCTGGGTGAATGCGAACACCATTTGCTGTTGAGATCAAAAGTGTTCTTGTGAGAATGAAACTAGTAATGATTCAACGACTTAGGAGGCTTCCTTGTTCCCACTCTGTCAATTTCAACCCCCGTCAAGCTTTCAGGACCCTCCGCTACGGCCAAACACACGTCCTTCCTCCCGTGAACTAGTAATGATTCAACGACTTAGGAGGCTTCCTTGTTCCCACTCTGTCAATTTCAACCCCAGTCAAGCTTTCAGGACCCTCCGCTACGGCCAAACACACGTCCTTCCTCCCGTGAAGTGTGTTCCGTGCTTTTGTTCCTGTCGTTCATCTCATCTAAAACTGCCTCCCCACTCCTCACGCTCTGGCTGACATTTAAGGCTCCATTTGAGTTCTGCCTCCTCTGTGAAGACTTCATTGTTTCATTCAGCCATTCTGAGCACATTTAATCAGTACACACACCACGAAGACACTGCCCTGCATTGTCCACTGTTACTTCAGGTGTGAAATCCTGTCTCCCATCTAGTGGCCAAGCACCACTTGATACCTGACTTTTCACCCCCAGAACCCAGCTGCTGCTGAGGATCCTGGGGCTCTTACCACTGGGAGAAGTTTCTGACAATTAGAACTGCGCCCAATGGAAGGCGGTCCCTCAGAACACAGTGAGTTCTTTGTCACTGGAAGTTATCGACTAGAGACCACTTGAAAGGGCCTTCCCTAGTGCATAGATCTTAGCTGGTGTTTTATACATATGTGATGATTGAATACATGCGGGGCGTTGGAAAGAGACTCAAGTATTCAGTTGGCATCTGACAAAATGCGTAATGCTGAGCTTCTCATTCTATAAAAGGGTTGCTCATTAAAAAATAAGCACTTGGCACATTCATGGAAGTCTTTTCTCATTTGAAAACAATTTAACATTTATTAGTTCAATTGGTTTTAGAAAACTTGTGAGAGGTGTGAACTTTCTCTATTATCTAGGTGCTACACTTGAGGAAATGATGGAAACATGACAAGGGTGAGTAGAAAGTGCACGAGGGGAAGAAAACACAAAATAACCAGAACACGTTGGTCCCCGTGCTCTGGCCTCAGGCCAATTATGTGGAGGGCCTGGAGGAAGACAGGGGTAATCATGGGCAAATTAGACCATAGCTAAACTTCTTTATAGTGGTTCTGATCTCCCTGTTTGTACCTGGATCTGTTGAACTCCCTATTATATCAGGGCTCTATGCAAAAGCTGCCAATTTCACTCTTAAATAGAGAAGCTGGAATTGTAATTTGGGAACATTTTTATCTGAGTTATAGTTGCTATTTTGTTACTTCATGGTAGAGTAAAAAAAAAATACGTAGAAAATTAAAAAATCCCAAACCATGGGTCTTCAGGGTCTATATATGGAATTTATTTTTTGCTTTAAAAATATTTTAATAGAACAGTATATATTGAGTCATCATATAACGAGGAATGCCTGTTTTAGGAGAAGAATCTGTTAAAGGGCTGAGGTAAATCACAGACAGTGTTTTGCTAATGCTGTCTTGTAAACCATGACAGTATAATATCAATTCAGCAACAGACTTATCAATCATATATAATGTGTAAATCATTTTGCTGAGCACCTGTCAAAGCTTTGTTTGTGCTTCCTGTTAAAGAGGACATTATAAAAGGACTTGGGCAGCATTGTTAGCATGAAGTGGGAGGATGACAAAATGATCAGTGTGTATTATCTGTGGCTGTATTTATTTTATGTTGCTATGTGACAAATTATCACACATTGGGCAGGTTTAAACGACTCAGGGTCTGTGGGTTAGGAGTCTGGGCACATCTTAGCTGGTCCTCTGCTTAGGATCTCATAAGGCTGTAATCAAAGTATTGGCTGGTTGAGTTGCTTTCTAGAGCTCAGGGTTCTCTTTCAAGGCCCCTCAGGTTGTTGACAGAATTCAGTTCCTTCGGTTGCAGGACTGAGACCCTCTGCCATTGCTGGCTATCAGCTGGGTGCTGCTTTCAGCTCCTAGAGGCCACTCAGTCCCTTGCATGTAGCTTTCTCACAGGCCCCCTCACAACACGGCAGCTTATGTCTCCAAGGCTAGCAGGAGAATTTCTGACTTCCTCTGTCTCTGACTTCTAGATCCTCTTTTAAAGGACTTGCCTTATTAGGTCAGGCCTACCCAAAATAATATCCCTTTTAATTAACTCGAAGTCAATTGATTAGGGATCTTAATTACATGTACAAAAATCCCTTCACTTTTGCCACATGATATAACTTAATCACAAGAGTAAAATTCCATCGTAATCACAGGTCCTGCCCCCACTAAGGGGAAGGGATTACATAGGAGTGCAGACCAAGGCTGGGAATCTTGAGACCATCTTAGAATTTTGTCTGCTGTACTAGCCAACCAGAAGGCAAAATATGATTTTCTTTGTTAAGTGCTGGGAGAGGGTCATGGGAGGGTATCTCTCCCACCAATTGGGTGTCCTATAATTTGATTCAGTTCTGACACTATCTGGGAGAAACAGATCCTACAGGTTAAGGGTTCAGTCTCACCAGACTGCCCTCAAGTCCAACACCAGCTGCAAGTCCCAGGGGCCACCTGTACTTCTGCCTGGTGAACTACAAATTTCAGAGTTCTTATGACCACACTTCAGGTTCAATAATTTGCTAGAATGACTCACAGAACTCAGAGAAGCACTATGATTATAGTTACTGGATTTTTATGTAGGATAGAAATGAACAGCCAGGTGAAGAGATACACAGGGCAGTGAGGCGTGGGGCAGGGCTGGGGTGGGCACATGCTCCGTGCCTTCTCCAGGCACGGCACCCTCCTAGCCCATCCATTGTGTTCACTAACTTTGGGAGATAATTTGGGTTAAATTAGGTCATGAGGATGTGACCTTCATAATGGGATTAGTTGTCTTTTAAGAGGAGGAAGAAAAATTTCTCTCTTCCTGTCTCTCTCTCTGTGTACATGCACTGAGGAAAGGCCTTATGAAGACATGGTGAGAAGGTTCATCTGCAAGCCAGGAAGAGAGCCCTCACCAGGAATTGAATTGGCTAGCATCTTGATCTTGAACTTCCTAGCCTCCAAACTGTGAAAAATAAATTTCTGTTGCTTAAGCCATCCAGTACATGGTATATTGTTATGGCAGCCCAAGCAGACTGAGACAGTAGGCATGACTGACTAAATTATCATTCTCTTGATTGAACCCAATCTTTAATTTAACCTCTGTGCTCTCCTGGAGACCTCCTAGGTAGAGTAGTGCTGAAAGTTCCAACCATGTAATCAGGTGGTGGGTTCCTCTTACAGCCAGTCCCCATCGGAGGTTATCTAGACCCCTCCCCCCATGAGTCATCTCATTGGTATGGTTAAAGGGGGCTTGTTGTGAAAAACAAAAGACTATCACTCAGGAAATTCCAAGAGTTCTAGGAGCTCTGTGCCAGGAACTGGGGACAAAGACCAAATATATCTTTTATTATAACATAGTGGGTATTACCAACTTCATGTACCAGAATTTTGACTGCAAGTGTCAATTTGGCCCAAACAATTCAGGTACTTGTTAGCCTTACTTGTGAAAGTTATGCAAATCTATTTATACATATGTGTATGTATATTAAAAAAAAAAAAAAAATAGCCTTACTTGTGAAAGTTATGCAAATCTATTTATACATATGTGTATGTATATTAAAAAAATATATATATATATATACTTAACACCAAGCTACAATGTATGCGCACATCTGGCATCAGTGTGATTTGGAGGTTAATTCTCATCTCTCTACATAAAGAAACGCTTAACCAATGTTACTAAGTTTAGATGTTTTTTCTTCTTTCGTTCTACGTATGAGGCCGCATGGGTTAAGCAACTTTTCCCCCTTCTCCTCCTTCCCTCACCCTTTTCTGCTCTGGGAACTGCAGTGAAATTCCTCTCCTGGGAAGGGGTAAATATGACCATTATCATCAAAGGAACGTCTTGTGGGCTGCAGAAACAGGCTTCAGGCTGGAGCGCTTTGCACTGATACAGTAACGACACTAATTAGGAGCCTATGCCCTAGCAGACCAGGTGTTAGCAGACTACAACGGTTGTGTCACCTTGCATACCACTGATTTCAAAGTTGCCCATTACTCTGCCAAAACCCTCAAAGGCTTATAAACCCCTGCTTTCCTTTGTTTGGAGGAACTGATCTGACTCAGTCTCCCCTCCACGTTGGTGGAATAAAGCCTCTAGGCTGATCTCTCTTTTCTCTGTCTCACTGAACCTAACTAGGTTTTCTGTCTCAGTGCATTCATGGTTATTCTTGATCTCACTCTAACTTACCTCTGACATGAATCCATAGTGATTGAAAGTCTTATTTGGGAACCAGGACTGATAAAGAACCTCTGGAGAATTCTCAGTCTTCCTGGGTGAATTTGTGCTATGTTTAAGATTTGCAGAGGAGTCTTCATCAGCTGGGTGTCTATAAGTCAGTTTGTCCTGTTCATATTTATAATTGCATTCCTTGCCAGTGCTGAGAGTCAGGCACGTTACTGTCAGCTGCTGCCTGATAGAGAACAGCACTGCTTTTTCTCACTGTTATTTTAGTGGGGTTTTACAGTCTATTTTTGTTTTGAGGATGAGAAGAGCAGTGTTCATGCAGAGACATGCCTCCATATTTTCACAACTTTCCTTTGGAAATGTCCTATATTGCATCCCAAATGTGTCCCTTAGCCGCAGCTGTGTGTTTTTCCATGTCACCATTTCATTTCCATGTACACCATGCTACACGTGTAAACTGCTTTAAGCTATTCCTCGGTGATTTAACACAACTTTGAACTGACACTGTACAGAGTGATGAGTGTCCTCTTTACTCTTGAGTGTCACCAGGCCAAGTAAGCAATGCCTGTCGGTGTCAGAGACAGGTTCAGGTAATTGTCAGGGGAAAGAAATGAGAGGAAGAAGGGAGAGGAAAGAGACACGGGAAGGAAAAGATGAAAGAATCTAGAGCAAAAGAAAAAAAGAAACTAGTCTACCTTGGAGCAGAATACTTACACACACAAAGATTACTTCGGAGACAATCAATGATGAAATCAATTTAAAACATAGTTTTAAGAGTCATTTAAAGTGTTTCGAAGTGTTTCCTTGTGGAAGTAGCCTATACCAGGCCCCTAATGGGCTAACTGAAGTCCAGGAACCCAGATACAGAACAAACGAGGCAGAGAAGCCAGGAGGAGTCAGAGGTGGGCTTCGAGTGAGCCCGAGAGAAGTTCCAGAGCAGAGCAGAAGCCGATCACGGGGGTTTTAACATGGGCAACTTGCTTCAGGTCCCAGAGTTAGGGGTGACAGAGCGGGACCTAGAAGTCAGTCTCCTGCCCCCACTGAGAAGTGCACTGATCTCTGCGGCCCCGATCGTGAAGGAGGACAGCACATCTAATTATGTGACTCTGACGAAATGTCAGAGAAGTGAAAACAAACGGCTCAGCAGTCCCTGGGGGGATAGAGAGTTCAGTTCTGAAGCTCCCCGACCAGAAACATTGCGATTTAGTCATCTAGGATGATTTTATTCCATCTTCTATTATGGGCTGCACCACATAAATCTGTGTTTTATTGCTGGAGTGAGATGCTGGAGAATTTCAAGACTGCTCTTGGCACTGTCTGAGTTGGCTCACTGCTGTGCCGACAAGTGCTGGTGGAAAATTAGCAGCAATGATATTAATCACCTTCTTTGAGGCTTTTTCCCCCTCACCCTAGAGCTTTGTTTCATCCTTCTTTAACAAACAAAAAGCAAACACAAAACACAAACAAAACAACAACAAAACTCTTGTAATATATAAGTGTTTCAAGTGGAATTAGAGATTGTGGTGGGATCAGGAAGGAGAGGGGTTGTCATGTCCTGGGAAACATGAGTGGTGGGTTGTAATAAGGTGTGTACCTTGTGTGATGCCATTGTTATGTCATATATCTCATACATGGAAATCTCTGGGCTGTGGCTGCCGGGAAAGGGAAGGAAAACAAGAAAAAGTGCTGAAGAGCAGAAAAGTATAGTTTTCTTCTTCTTCTTTTTTTTTTTTCCTTTTTGTCTTTTTTCGTGTCCGGCAATGGATCGCAA
>NW_007729754.1:19941-21214 GCF_000696425.1 Galeopterus variegatus | reverse complement strand
GGGAGCACCGCCGCACTCCCAAGCGGCGCACTGTAGCAGTGCGCCACCGGGCCGGCCCTATAGTTTTCTTCTTTGATCAGCCTATTCAACTAGTGCAAGACAGGGGTGTAAAGGAAGGCAGGACATGGGGGGTGGTTGGATGGATGGGGGGATGGGTGAGGGATCTGAACACCCACAGATACACCCCCTCACACTCATAGGGCTATGAAAGAGGCAGTTTATTTGGGGGCCAACTACCTTGACAATTGATGGCCTCATTCTTGGTCCCACAATGTCCCTATCACCATTAATCACCTCAGTGCCCTCAATACTCTCCTATCAAAAGCTGATTTCATGAGAAGCTCTGAGTTCAGGTCAGGAATCTTATTAAAGTTAATGTATCGTCCACCCCAGGAGTTTCTGCTTTTGATGGGATAGGCCTTGTTTGACATTGTCACCCCAGCACCCAGCACAGTGCCTAGCATTTGTAGGTGCTTTATAAATGTTTATTGAATTGAATTGAAGTCTCATATCTGCATTTATCTAGAGAATAATAGGGTTTATTTTTGCTAAAATTTCCGGTATTAAGCAAAATGTGTAGCTGGAGTGGTATGGATAAGCAGACAACTGGGGTTTCTTGGGAATCAAACACAGACGTCAAGCATTTTCTATGAACAAGACTGGCTCTAACTGCTGTTAATATGTACATGCAAATCCACATAAACACTTCTCATTGTGGACCAGGAGTGCCTGAGAGATCTTTTAAGCTATCCTTTCTGATCTCCAGCCATCCACTGGCCCTGTCTCCACTACTTCTGTATGTCTCCTGGTGCTCCTGTCATGGCTGTTCTGTCCTTGACTTACCCTCATTCTGGCAGGCATTCTCCTCCCCGTTGCTCCTGTGTTCTGGGTGCTCTCTATTCATGCTACCTGCCTGCTCAGTGCCTGCTCAGTGCCTCAGGATGCCGGCCTCTCTGGACAGCATCACCTGGACTCTCCTGGCTGGGCTTGGCTGATGGGGGCCACCAGCAGGAGACAGGACTGTGGAGGAGGGACAGGAGGTTAGGTGTTTCCAGTCCCCCTGCTCCTTTCCTGTCCTGCTCTGGTTCTCACAGTGACTGCCGTCGTTTACAGCATAGCTTCTACTGGGTGGTCCCTTTCGTGGTGCCAGCACCTGCTGGGTTTGGTAATACCATTTGTTTCCCTTGCCCTTTCAAGTCTTTAGGGTAGGGTTTCCCCACGGGTGCTGGTCATTGGGCACCTCTTCATTTATCGTTGGTTTCCTTAGCCTTAC
>NW_007729754.1:18157-19261 GCF_000696425.1 Galeopterus variegatus | reverse complement strand
TTCCCCACGGGTGCTGGTCATTGGGCACCTCTTCATTTATCGTTGGTTTCCTTAGCCTTACCCGCATGTCTGGAGATGGTCCCTTCACTAAGTCTCTTTAGTGAGCCCCTTTGAATATTCTGTCTACTTAGAATCCTCATCAATAGAACCCATTTTTCAGTCTTTTCCATTGTGTCTTTTAAACACCATCCTTTCCTTGTCAACAAATTCCTGTACAGTGTCCTTTTGTTCTGAAATGTGTCTTTTTTCCTCCCAAGGTGAAGGCAGTTTCTTCCCTGCAAACATCACATGGAGGCTTCTCTTTCTCTCATGTGCCCTGTCTTGGGACTAAGTGGGGGAGTAGGGTTGTTTTCATTGCACCCTTCAGCAGTTTCCAGAATTTTATTCTACCTCAAACTTCCCACATCCCCTTACTGTCTGAAGCCACTTCAGCCCATCATAGCGAATGGCTTCACAGCCCTGCTAAAGTCACCTACCACCTCTCTGGCTAACTACACACCCTGCCCATGGATTCCAGCTCTGGCTCATGGTCCTCCTGTTCACTCACTTCTTCACCGACTTCTGCATATTGTAGGATTTCGGTAAATGAGAGCAAATATTGTTCCTCTCAACCCCAAAACATTTTGACATATTTTCCATTCTCTTAAAAAAAATACACTTTTTTGTTTTACAGCCCCCATTTTTTTGCTCTCTCTTCATTCCTTTATTCCCTAAAATCTTACTTTTGTCCATCATTCCGTTGAAAGGTCTCCATTAAAGGTCACCACCAAGGTCTCATTTGATAAATATGATGATTTCTTTACAGTTGCATCCACTCTTGACTGTATTTTATTTCAACATTACAAACATTTTTGAATGCTTTCTAGGTGCCTGGTACTGGGTGTGCTGAGTGACTCTGTAGGCCAAAACTCCTTACATAATTTTCATAATCTATAATTTTAAAAAAATGTTTCCTCTTCTGCTACTGCTTTTTAGTCTTTGCATAGTCCCAATTTTTTTTTTTTTTGTCTTTTTTCGTGTCTGGCAATGGATCGCAACCCTCGGTGTCACGCCTGCACCTCGCTCAGCCAGTGAGCGGGAACTGGTCTGTATGTGGGATCCGAA
>NW_007729754.1:14093-14824 GCF_000696425.1 Galeopterus variegatus | reverse complement strand
GATGACTCGAGAGGGTTTAGGGTTGGGTTTGCTCTGTTGGGGCAGGCATGCATGACTAGGTGTGGTTGTCAGGAAAGTTGAGGCTCTTACCACGCACTAAAAGAGAATCACTGGGGATGCTTCTCTGGCTCCCCTGCTCTGAGAACTGTGAATGTGTGTGATCCATAGTCTACAAAGAGGAGCCACATTCTGGAACTCCTTTGTTCTCTTCAATTCTGGGTCTAGTTCTCTCAACAATGGAAGAGAAGTCTGAAGACTGCCTGCATGTGACTAAATTCCTTTCCTTTCCCCAGCCCCACTAAAACAATTGTAGAGGAATAAGATAGCTACAAGTCCACAAGCATGGTTGGAAGAGCAAAGGAGACATCTGAAGTTGAAAACTTGCCATGTATTTTAGGGATACGGAACATGGAGAGGGGACTGGTAGCTGACTGAACAAAGTAGAGGCAGAAACAACTTGAGTGTCCTTAGATGGGAGGAGATAATTGATGCAGCTGGACCTAAGAAAGTCCCAGGACAAGAAGGTGGGGTGAAGCGCAAAGCTGAAACCAGGGGCATTAGCTGAAAGTCTGAGCACAGAGTGGTCTGACTCCCCAGCACCCTGTTCTCCTCTCCCAGCCTGGCTGCCATTCAACTGACTATGAGGTACAGAGAAGCGGGTGGTAGCAATGAAACACAAAGCTGAAAGTGGGAAGCGTTTAATGAAAATGCACAGATTAAATAGTAGGACC
>NW_007729754.1:9164-13434 GCF_000696425.1 Galeopterus variegatus | reverse complement strand
ATAAAAGAACCAGTTTACAAGATGTTCACTCTGTGGTAAGAATCACAAGTTGACAGGTCTCATATATGTACACAGTATTTCTGACCAACTTTTAGTAATTCATTCCTAAATCTGAACAGCTAAGCAAAGAACACAAAATATTTGAAGAACTCGTCCAATCTGTAATAAGAAAACCAAAACAAAGGACATAGGATCCCCTCTTTCTCCAAGAAAAAGAGACAATTTGGGGAGCAAAATAAAATCTAAAATATGCATAATTATATTTCAAGAGAGGCAGGGAATATGTAATTGTCCAGCCCTCAGCTTTTAAAGCTGATATGAAGGGCTTTGTCTATAATGTCAACTGATCTGCATCTTGGAGGGAAGAGTGCTGAGCACCTGCATCTAACCCCTAACCTTTGGCCCTCAGGCTTAGGTAGGCTCTGGAGAACTGACACAGAAGCCAGAGAAAGTATTAGCTTTATTCATGGCCAAAGGCCACGCCAGGCTAGAGAGTGTAATGGGGACCTATGGCCAAGGTGGAAGCTGCCACCATCTCCCTTGGAGCCTGGACAAAGGCCACCTGTGGGCAAGCTAGCTTTGCTGGGCAGACTCTGACCTCTCCTCTGACACTTGCTTCAGGGAGAACCACTGCCTACTTACAATTCTAGCACTGGCAGGGTAGAGAGCTGCAAGGAGGACAGGGAGGCTGTTTGTGGAGGACTTTCAGGCACTAGATAGTGAGTTTACCACATCTGAAAAACCAAGAAGGAACACTGGAGATCCTTACTGCTGCATGCAGGTGGCAGTGTGGAAGAGGGGGTGGAGGTGGCATCCCCCTTCCGTTTCTTCCCCACACCAGGGTGTGGCTTGACAGATTGGGCTCTGCAGTGGACAAATAACTCCCCTATGGGAGGAGTGAGTGAAGGGAGGAAAAAGAAACCATGAAAGTTTGTTTGAATGTTACTATCTTCCATGGAGAGGGGCATGTAAATTGGCTCCTATGGAGATCTAGAGAGGTGGAATAAGTCTTCCCAGACAAGGACTGTGGGGTATTGTTCCTTTGCCATTGATGTGCAATTACATGTCAAGAAAATATTATGACCAGTCATGGGTAGAAGAGGGCTGGGAAGAGGATGCTTTGGGGATTTTGACCCAGACCATCATGGTGAGGAGGCCAATTCTGTGGAGTGATTGAATTGTGTCCCCCAAAGTTCATATACTAGAAGCTTAATCCCCACTGTAACTGTTGTGGGTGGGAAATCCTATTACAGTAATTGAAAGTTGGGCCTTGAAGAGGTGATTAGGTTGTAGGATTATGCCTAGTGAATGGATTAATGATGGTGGTCAGGGACGTGGTTCTGAGCACATGGGAGGTTAGTGTCTCTCTGCTCCATCATTGGCCACCATGTGAGACCCCTGCATTGCTGTAAAGCCACCACTAAACAAAACCCTCATCAGATGTTTTCCCTGGACTTTCGACTTTCCAGCCCCTGAAACTGTAAGCAATAAATTTTGTTTTCTTACAAATTATCCAACTACAGGTATTTTGTTATAAGCAACAGAAACGGACTATTATAGCAATCCTTGGTCTCTTAATAGCCCGTGACATCATTCAGGATCGCATCAGCATTAACAGGATAAACATCCAGAGGCAGGAATTAGCTTGAATTTCAGAGTCAGAAAAACCTGTTTCAATTTCAGCTCTTCCCACCGTAATAGCTTTGTGACGATGAAAAACTTTGTAGCTTCTATGGGCCTTAGCTTCCCCATGCATAAATTGTTGCTCAGAATTGTTGTAATGATTAAATGGGAATTCATTCCACAATTCTCATTCAAGCTTCAGATTTTTTGGCACCTATCATGCATCAGGTGCTGTGCTATGGGTGTGATTAAAGAATTTGGCACCACACAGAAGTTAGCAAATGCTAGTTTCTCCTCTAAGACTATTTCAGCTCCTTTTGTATTCAGTAGTCCTAGACAGGGCCTCATGAATTCAGAGCCTCCGTATAGGGAAGAAGGTTGGCTGTTTGGAATTCAGAAGGAAGTATTGTACAACATCACTCATGCTCTGGCTTGCATTAGAATGTTCTGGTGATATTTCCATCTGTCAGAGCTGTCTGCCTTGGTTCAACTATTCTGAACTCTGAAGCCTTCTACCAAGCAACAAATATTTCCACCCAGCCTGCCCGGCCCTGGCACCTCTAACCAGGGCTCAGATCCATCTTGGAGACACCATTTATGGTGGCAAGAGGCTCTTCAGTGCTGTGGCCTTTGCACTGTGGACAACTGGAGCTGAGGTCACCTCTTTTCCTCAGAAGCAGAAATGGTCTGATGATGCGCTCCGGGTCACAGGGTATGCAGCTGTCTGCTTAGATTTTGACAGAAAGCAGCTGAGTAAGGATGACTAGCCACTTAATGGACGTTAATTACTGCTCACAGCCTCCCTGGAGGTCGGAGGACAGGAGGATTCTGATGTCAGGTCTGACACGCTGTGGCTGGCGGCAGGCTGACACTTATATTTGATTAGGGTTGTGTTAGTTTAGCACAGCCAGAGAGACCCAGATGGAAAATCTGGGACTTGCCGTACTTGCAGAAGGACAGTTCATAATTATTTTTTAGTTCAATGACATTTTTATGATGAGCTTTGGCCTTTGTTTTCCTCATTACCACCCCACCCCCACCCCGATTTAAACCAGTACCCCTGAGAGGTGCAGAGTCTAGTTGCTGAGTTCCACCTTCCTTGGTGCAATTAAAACCAGTAAGTCTAGAGCATGTGGGTTTATTCCAAGTCTTCATTTCAAATCCCTGTATTGCAGCTTTGCGATACTTCTGTTTAAGTATAGAGGCTGATTAAAAAGCACAAGAGTAATTAATAGTATTACAAATTGGAGAAGCAAATGGCTGTCTTAATGCTAACCTCTGGTTCCTGCAATAAAGCAGAGATTTGTAGAAGCTCCTATGCAGTGCATCATTTTAAAACATCATCTCCTAAACACTTCTTAGTTCTGTTTTAGCCTAGGTGGCATATGGAAGTTGTCAGTTGTGAATATTTATTGGGATTGAAATGCACTCTTAAGAGGTGAATGCTGAGGGGAAGCAACTTGTGATATTAACAGAGCCCATATATGTCATCCAGAGGATGGCTGATGGGCCAGCCCTCCCCCTCTGCAGTAGCTGGGAAAGGTTCCTTCTGGAGGTGGTGCGGAACAACGTAGGTTGCAGCAGCCCTGCATCATCTCCAGCTGTTTGGGCTGCAGATGCTTGAGTTCAGCTGCAGGTTGGGGAAAGGTTACCTGGCAGAGAAAATAAGAGGCAGGTTTTCCTTTTTGTTAAGCGAGGAATTTAACACTGCAAAGAGAGCCTTCAGCTTTGGCAATGGCAATGAGACATGCTTGGCTACTCTCCATTTCCATGGTAAATCCATCAAGATGAAAGGGCTCTTGTCTCAAAAAGAGGGCTCTGGAGGTGAACACGGTCAAGCCAGAGGAAGAGCTTTCAATTCTGACTGTATAAACACATGGAAGCAGCCAAAAACACTGCTGGTACCTTGGACTTTCAGGTTTAAAGAAGATAAAAGGGCAACAATTTACACATTTATGAACAGATATAGCGTATTGTGTATTAATTCCTATTTAACTGCATTTTTGTTCACATTAGAGATTCTCATTGAAAAACATTTGTAAATTTTATAGCAAAAATAGTATTTTTTATCCTTTTTATTAAGGTATAATTTACATGCAGTTAAATCCACCCTAGCATGCAGTTCTACAAGTTTTGTCAAATGCATAGAGTCATGTAACCAAAATCCAACCAAAATATATGATAGTCCCATCATCCCCCCAAATTTGTGTGCTCCTTTATATTCAGTTCCTCAGCCCCTGACAACCACTGATCTGTATTCTGTCTCTGTGGTTCTGCCTTTTCCAGAATGTCCTATAAATGGAACCATACGTAGTCTTTTTAGTCTGGCTTCTTTCACTTGACATATTGCATTTGAGGTTCATCCACGTCGTTGTATGTATCAGTCATCTGTTCCTTTTTTATTGCAAGTATTGTATTCTATGGAGGTACCGTAAGTTCATTTATTCATTTCCTAGTAGGGGGATTTTTTTTTTTGTCTTTTGTCTTTTTCTGTGTCCGGCAATAGATCGCAACCCTCAGTGTTGTCCCCGTACCGGACCGGGGACCGGCAACGGGATCGCAACCCTCGGCGTTGCTCCCGTGCCTCGCTCAGCCAGTGAGCGGGAACCGGTCTGTATGTGGGATCCGAACCCTCGGGCGGGAGCGC
>NW_007729754.1:7450-8633 GCF_000696425.1 Galeopterus variegatus | reverse complement strand
CCCTCAGTGTTGCCCCCGTACCGGACCGGGGACCGGCAACGGGATTGCAACCCTCGGCGTTGCTCCCGTGCCTCGCTCAGCCAGTGAGCGGGAACCGGTCCGTATGTGGGATCCGAACCCTCAGGCGGGAGCGCTGCCGCGCTTCCCAAGCGGCACACTATCCAGTGCGCCACCGGGCCGGCCCGTAGGGGGATGTTTTGATTGTTTTCAGTTTTTGGCAATTTTGCATAAAGCTACCTGCGTACAGGTTTTCAAGTGACCATAAGTTTTTATTTTACTTGTGTCAGTACCTAACAGTGGGATAACTGAGTTGTATGGTAAGTGTATGTTTCACCTTCTAAGAAACTGCAAAACTGCTTTCCAAATTGAGTGGACATTTTTTATTTCTATCAAAAAAATGAGATATCCAGTGCTCCACATCCTTGATGGCACTTAATATTATTAATTTTTAACTTAACTATTATAATAGGTGTTTATTGGTATCTCATCATGATTTTAATCTGTATTTTCTGTAATAACTAATGGATATTGAGCACCTTTTCATGTTATTTGCCATGTGTTTATCTTCTTTGATGGAACGTCTCTTTATCTTTTACACGTTTAAAAACAAATTGTTAAGTTGATAGAAAAATGGTATTTATTCTATTTTAAATTTTAGGGGGGTTAGATTGAAATTTTCAATTGTTAGCAACTAAGCGAAACTTCCCCCTTCCCCAACAAAGCCTGTAGCCACTTGGAAGACATTGAGATCCACATTTAGTGTAAATAGAGTCACGTTTTCTCTAAATCAGACAGCAGAAAACTATATGAAGCATTTTTCTGGATGGCTTTAGAAATAAAAAATAACTGCTTCCATTCTCTCTGGAGGAGCCTACCCCATCCACTGAAATGGGGTCATCAAGCCAAGTTCCTCTTTATAGGAGACGAAACAACCATACACAGTTCTTTTAAGAGGGTAACTTGTTTTTCCTAGAGCTATGAGACACCAGAGTATTATAGAATTCTGGTTTTTAAAACAGCCCTAGGGTTTCCTCAGGGCAAATATTGATTATTTGTGACTTGAAGTCTTAAATCAAGAAAGACAACATGCTTCAAATGTCATTTTAAAAAATAGGAAGTTGATGTTCCTGTAATATTGACATAGTTCTTCGAGATACGATACAAATAGAAGTAACAGCAACCT
>NW_007729754.1:0-7064 GCF_000696425.1 Galeopterus variegatus | reverse complement strand
AAAAAAAAAAAAAAGAAAAAAACAAGACCTTGAAATATTTCACTGTTTTGGTGGAGTATACTTGTAGTGGATTTCTTTTAGAATTTTCACTGGATTCCAGTGTTTCCTTTCTTGACACCCACCTTTCTTCTCCATGGCATTTCTCGTCTTCCTTGGCAGCCGTGTTTATAGTCCCTTAATCCCACCCTTTGGCCAGACTTGATGTCATCAGAGGCACCTGAATCAGTCTGGGACAATCGGATCTTGTAAATTTTAGAGGCTTGGCATTTCTTGCTATGTAGACATAAAATTAGAGAAACCCAGTTTGCAAATAAATAAGGAAATAAATAAAAATAAGGATGACTCTTGGAAAGACCAAGAATAGAAATCGAGAAAGGACACTGCCTAGATAAAGGACACTTTCTTAGGTGGTCCAGGTCTCAAGTTCTGCTCCTGTCCTAGAAACTTGAAACTGTGAGACACTTCAATATACTTCCACTTAATTTCCCCTTAGATTAAAGGTAGCTTACATTGGTTTCTAATGTTGCAATCAAGAGAGTGTCAACTTTGATAGCATTGGATGATCTTAGTTAGAAAACCTTTCCACCTAAGTTGACATCCTGCAAGAACTCTGGCTGGCAGTCAACATAAATGTTTAGTTGTATAATGCTAAATGAATAACTGGAATTGAGAGTAGATGCAGTCAATTCGAAGTAGGTTTCAATGAAGAAATGGAATTACAGTTGACCCTTGAACAACTCATGGGTTAGGAGCACCAGCCCCCCACTGGGTTGAAAATCTGAGTATAACTTTGACTCCCTCAAAACTTACCTACTTAACTACTACTTAAGTACCTTGTGCACTTTCCCCCAGGTTGCAGCCATGATACACTATGCTCCTGTGGCAGGGTGGGGAGTGCCTTGTTGATTACTTAAGAACTAATAGCCTACTAATAATAGTCACTAATAGTAATTGCTTAACTACTAATGGGCTACTTTCCAGTATACTTATGAAAAAAAATTCATGTATAAGTGGACCTGCGCAGTTCAAACCTGTGTTGTTGGAGGGTTTGCTGTACTTTATTTAGAACTTAGGTCATATTCTTAGGATCTTAGATTTTGAATAAATTTTACAATTTATACAGTTCATCTTGTACAATTTTCGGCAGTTCAAACCTGTGTTGTTGGAGGGTTTGCTGTACTTTATTTAGAACTTAGGTCATATTCCTAGGATCTTAGATTTTGAATAAATTTTACAATTTATACAGTTCATCTTGTACAATTTTCTTGCAGAATAGAAGGCCTCTCTCCTAAATTCAGACAGTTGGTCATCTGACCTCTGATTATATCTGTTGGTTCAATTCATCCTCTGCACAGACTTAGAAAGATCAATGTTGTTTTCTGTTTTAAAATTCACATTTCTTTCCTCAGACCCTCTTCCAAATATTTCAGCATAGCTGTTGCTCTTAATACTGTCTTGGGATTCCTCCCTTGTTCACTTCTGAGGCCATCAGTAGACAATGAAGATTTTTTGCCAGTGGCATTCCTGTTTGGGTTCAGAAATGCTGACCAAATTTACTTCTGGTTTCCTGAGTGTGCATTGAGGAGTCACGCTTCCAAACTGCCTTTGCTCAAGTCTTTGCTAGAGCATCCTAGTCTACCAGTAGAAAACCGTGAGTGCTTGGGAAGGGACATTTTCAATAATAGGGAAAAGTCTCACCTTACACAGACTCTGCTTGTATCAAAAGGGTCAGCCCTGCTGTTTGGGGGCCCACACAGGCTAATGGTGGGAAGAATATAATAGGTGATTGACCTATTTGGTGAACCAAGTGAATCACTGGTGACCAAGCGAATTACTGGTGACCAAGCGAAAGCTGTTTCCTGTAGGAAGGGTTTGTTTACACCTCTTTCCCCAACCTAGAAAGAAAGCAGCCTTGAAGTCTGTGATTATACTTCCCTCCCCTACTGCAGAACAACAGCTAGTGTGGGGTCTACAAGAACAGCACCATTTTGCACCTAGTTTTAGAGTGTCACAGACCAGCTGGAACTGGAAGTTCTCAGAACTCCAGAGGTGTTGGGCTGTGTCAGACTGATGAATTATGTAAAACCTGTTTTCTCTAAGTATTATTAATCATCCTCAAGCAAATGAAGACATGCTAATTAATTTGTGGTGGTTTTTACCTGCAAATGCCAAAGGAACTAAACCAAATTAAATCTTCTATTCTATTCAAGACCAGCACCCTGTTAAATACCCTATGACTTATTCAATTCAGTTTGAAAGATGTGGTTCTTTGGAAACTTAGTTTGTCCATGGTTTCAAAATCTTAAGGGCTCTTTCTTGAATGTGTAGCCCAAAGTTTTACACGTATGGTCTTGGAAAATGAATGAATAATATTCATTGCTATGATTTACAGAGGGCCCAGCATATACTAGACTTTGTATTAGATAGTTTACCATGGTGTCTCATGGGTAGGTATTACCAAAGCCTAGAGGCAGGTATTATCATTCTAGTTGTACAAAGAAGGAAACAGGTTCAGAGGCGTTATGTAAATTTCCCAGGCCTCACAGTTTGTAAGTGTGGAGCTAAGATGCAATCCTAGGCCTGTCCAGCTCTGAATAGTATGTGTCCTTTCCACTGTACCATATTCCTTCCAAGGAGAAAACCCATTGTGCATGTGAACTTTCACTAGCCAGACAGATAAGCACTGTGCACTGTAGGCTTTGCATTGTATTTTAAGAATTAGGATTTCTTACTTTATCTCCCCCATTGGAGAAACATCTCCGAGAAAAGAGTTTTAGAGTCTTCCAATGATTTTCATTAGAACAGCATCATGCACAATGCTACCCCATTCTCACCACTGACTGTATATGTACTTTGATGTTTCTGAGCTAGGTCATGACCCTTTGGTAACAATTGAAATATTGTTGCTCAGGTGAGAGATACCTTTTAATCCATGACCATGAGTTTGCCATGTTAGCCCTGTTGAATGTGATTCTGAAAGCAAGATGTCTCTGAACATCCAAGCAGGACTCTGGAAAAGTAGTAGACCCTGACTGACCACAGATGGTTTGCAAGAGATGGAACAAGGCATCTTATATCCCAGTATAGATAAATATTCCAGGTTCTCTTCTGCATCACTATGGCTGTAAAAGTGACTTTTATACTTTTAAGTGACTGTAAAATCTAAATTGAAGGCTCATTTGGGGGTGTTGCCCGACATTACTAGTGTTTTTCTTGGCAATTATCTGGCATGCCCAGAGAAGTGAGAATGCTGGCTAATATTCCACAAGATTTGCTTATGTGTTGGAGTGGAGTCTTCTAGTATGTCTTTTGACAGCAAGCCCCATCCCGGATGGGCATGCTTTCCCAAAACATCAGCTCCAGAGTTGGCCATACTTCAGGGAAGAATCCAGGAAGCAGGATTCTGGCCAAGGTATCTTGGGTCTTCCTGGGGGTTTAGAGCCTCCTTTTCTTCGTGTCTGTTTGGGTGGTTACCAGCTCTCTTTCAAGGACTCACAGGCACTAGAACAGTTCCTTTCTTCGTGTCTGTTTGGGTGGTTACCAGCTCTCTTTCAAGGACTCACAGGCACTAGAACAGCTGTTACAGGAGGAAGCCCTGTGGAACACTATACTGAAGACAGAGAGACTATGTAAAGTGATGTGCACTCTGCTTCTTCTTAGGGTGATGCATAGTTATTTTCACCCTTAGTTATTTTGTTTATTTTATCCTCCACAAATTATAGAAATGTTAGTGCTCTCAGTGATAATTTCAGACTAGGGCTTCTCTCTCCACCATTTCAAGCAACAGATGTCCCTGTTTTGTCTAAGAGCTGGTGAGATGTACACGAGCATGTACTTCTGAATCTCGTGTCTGCCGTGAACGGTCATGTAGGGCAAGTCCAAGTCTCTCTATGCCACGTTTTTCTCTCTCACCTGTCAAATGGGATGATCATGCCTGCCTCACAGGGATGTTCTGAATGAACATTAAATGTGAATGAAGTTAGCACAGTCTGGCATACAGAGGATGCTCAAAACTGTTTTCTTTTGCTAAAATAAAGACTATTGTTTTTTATTTCTGAAAGTCCCTAGAGCCTTCCGTTACCACCTCTAAATGCCACACATACACACACACACCACTTCTGTGTGTGTGTTTTCCAGGCACACATTTCAATATTTTGTAGTAGTGCTTGCAAGTTGCAGTCAGCATTAATAAATTAACATTTTTCTTGCACTTCTTCTCTTGCCCTGTCCTCCTCCATAGTTTAGTGTCCTGACCCGCGGGATATTCAACGCAGACCCTGGAGGGGAGAGTGGGAATTGGATGGGACAAGAGATGTGAGAAATGGAGACAAGACAGTATTCTGATCAAGTCTCGTTTATTAGCCAGAAGGTCACAGCTTATATAGCCAGCAGGAGGGAATCAGCAGATAAGGAAGTGAGCAGCAGATGGTTTACTGAGAAAACCACAGGGCAGGTTGTTCCGGTAAATGGAAAATTCCCCTGTTATCTATGGCAAGTTGCAAAGTTACCTACACCCATAGTGCACAGGAGGGGGAGGGACGGAAGAAAACAGCAAACAAGGCTCTGAGGCTTTGAGGCAATAGCCGGGCTCTATGGCTCTGGACAGTTTAGAACAAGAGAAATGTGAATTAGAATTGTATTACATATTGCTCAACTCTTCCCTGATTCCTAATTAGAACCTCCTTGCACTTACACATGTGTGCACACATGCACACATGCACACATACAGCCTTCACGTTTTGTGCTCCCCTTCTTTCTCAGATGTCCTCATTGTGTGTGTGTTTTATTGTCCAATGTACTTCTGCTGGAATCATAAATAGTGGAAGTGTCCCCTTTGATATGGCACAGCAATGCATGTGTTGAGTGGTGTTGTCAAACCCTCATGAAAAATGAGAAAATGCTCCCACCTTCATGGGCTAGTCAGATGGGAAAGCAGAAGAGTTGTTGGGGGAGGAGTGACAAAGGAAAAGAATATTGTTGCTTTCTCCAGGAAAAAAGGAGATAGGTAGTGACGGACGAGTCTTTACTTTCCTTGAGACCGAATTGAGTAAGTCAACTGTCTCAGAAAGAAAAGAAAAGCAAACCCCTCTGCATTCCACTGCCCTTCATAGGGAAGAAGTACTAAACTGGCCCTCTTTTTGCTAGACCCTTCCGAAGGTTTATATCCTCACTGAAATAATCTCTCCTGGAGCCACTTCTGCAATTCATTAATTTTTTCTCTTTTCCCTAGCCATTCTTACATCACTTCTACCTGTTCCCCGCTTTAAAGCATCTGGTCAGGCCAGCCAGGTTCCCTGAGCAGGAGTGCAGGGTTCACCTAGCAACAGGGGTGTAGTAGACAGCCTCTGAGATGGCCCCAATGATCCCTGCCACACGATGTCATACCCTTGAGGGTTCTCTCCCACAGTGTGCTGTAGTTGATATGGGTAGCTAACAGGACATGGCAGAAGTGATGGTATGTCACTTCTAGAAAGATGCTGCAGCTTCCCTTTTGGCCACATCTCTCTTGGGTCACTTGCTCTGGGGCAAGTCAGCTGCCATGTGTTGAGGACACTCCAACAACTCTGTGGAGAAGCCCATATGGTCAGGAAGTGAGGGCTCCCTGGAACAAGCACATGAACAGGCCTTCTTGAAGGTGGACCTTCCAGCCCCCAATGAGACTTCAGAGGACTGCAGCCCCAGCTCAGTCCTCTGAGAGCAGTCTCATGAGAGCCCCCAAGCCAGAACTACTCAGGTAAGCTGATTCCAGATTTCTGCCTCTCAGAAATTGTGAGAAAATAAATGTTTGTTGTTTGAAACCACTGTCAGAAATTGAAAAGGATCTACGATCTTACCCCGCTTGTAAGCTAACAAATTTTCATGTTTTATCTCCCAACAGTCTTATGGACACTAGTAAAAGCCACAGGACTCCTGAAGCAGAGACAAGAGACTTGTATTATTCACAGCACAGCAGTCAGTGTAGGCTCATGTTTGTATTCTTGCCCCTGAATCTTATAGGGGTCATGTGGGCTTGGGCTCGGGTAGATGCTGCACGTGTAGTAGGTTCGCCTCACAGCTGAGGAGCCCTCAGCTTAGGAAACCCCAGTCTTTTATGAGAGCTTCAAGAAAATTTGCTCAAACTTTGCCCTGGAGGAGACATTATCTTTATTATACTGGATGGCAAATAAATCTGGCCTCTGCCCCAAAGGGGTACACTATCTTCCAACATTGTTTGCTGTATAAATATCCTGGAGAATATTACCTGGACCCAAAACTGTCAGGACCTCTGCTTGCAAGAAACACAAGACGCCCAATGGAGACTCGTCTGCCGATAGCCACTGAGTTTGACAATAACCTTCTGTGCAGCAATAGATAACTGCCCCAATGGGGGTGGCTGTGTCCATGCCCCCCATTGAAGTCACTGTGCTGAGGGCATGTGTAGTAGAGTTGGGTCTATTGACAGAGGATGCGTGCAAGGGTCTTTGACTTGAGGAGCAGGTGAAGGGACAAGTAGGTCCTGAGAACTTGGAGGGTGATAAAGAGAAGAAGGGGAAAAAGAAACAGAAGGAAGGGGCCATCAGGTAAAATTGACTGGAGTTGACGTGTTTTGCTTCCTCTGGAACCAAAGGTTTTCCCTAGAGAATAGTTAGATTTGTAAAAAAAGAATTTACTATTTAGCATCTTGCTCTGTTTAAAAATCTCTTTTTATCTTCACTAGTAAACTGCCTTTTTGCAGTGTGGGGGTGTTGCTAGTGGTTCTTTTTCACACTTTTCCCCCCTAGTGAAGGAAAATGAGGTGCTGTTAATTTTGAACCAGTCCATAGAGAACAAAACTTAAAGAATTCTCTTTGAAAGGCACATGAAAGAAAGTACTTAAAAGATTCTTTTTGTTTATTTGCTTTATCTGTGAAAATGAGGGATCACATAAAAGACATTTTGGGTTTTCTGCCATTAGGCAATATATTCCCTTCTCCTCATGACATCAATTGAGGGGAAAAAGAATTGAGAACGATCTTTTTAAAAAAATTTTTTTATTATTATTTTTATTTTGTCAATATACAATGTAGTTGATTATTATGTCCCAT
>NW_007729753.1:222227-223411 GCF_000696425.1 Galeopterus variegatus | reverse complement strand
CACTTTAGACCAGTTGGACTTGGCAAATATCTACAGAACATTTCATTTAACTACTACAAAATATGCATTCTTATCAGCAAGTAGAACATTCTCCAGGACAGACCACGTTAGGTCACAAATCAAGCCTCAACAAATTTTGTTTTGTTTTGTTTTTTGTGACTGGTAAGGGGATTGCAACCCTTGGCTTGGTGTCGCCTGCACTGCGCTCACAGCCAGTGAGCGCACCGGCCATCCCTATATAGGATCCGAACCCACGGCCTCAGCGCTCCCAGCACTGCTGCGCTCTCAGTGCCGCACTCTCCCGAGTGAGCCACGGGGTCGGCCCAAGCCTCAACAAGTTTTAAAACACAAATCATTTCGAGTATCTTTTCAGACCATAATGGGTTAAAAAAGAAATCAATAACAAGCCAAACTCTGGAAACTATACAAACACATGTAAATTAAACAACACATTCCTGAATGACCTATGGGTCCAAGAAGAAATTAAACAGAAAACCAAAAAATGTCTTGAAAATATGAAAATAAAGTCACATCATACAAAATCTGCAGGATACTGCAAAAGCAGTACTCAGATGGAAATTTATTGCAATGAATGCTTCCATCAAAAGANTGATGGAAAAAGATATACCATACAAATGGAAACCAAAACCAAACAGGAGTAACTATTCTTATAATGGATAAAATAGACTTTAAACCAAAAATCACAAAAAGAGACAAAGAAGGCTGTTATATAATGAAAAAGGGATCTATCCAGCAAGAAGACTTAACAACAATAAATATTTATATATATGCACCTAACACCAGAGCACCCAGATATATAAAGCAAACACTATGAGACCTAAAGAAAGAGATACCCCAATTTAATAATAATAGTTGGGAATCTGAACACCCCTCTCTCAGCACTGGACAGACCACCTAGGCAACAAATTAACAGAGAAACACGATATTTTAACTACACTTTAGACCAGTTGGACTTGGCAAATATCTACAGAACATTTCATTTAACTACTACAAAACATGCATTCTTATCAGCAAGTAGAACATTCTCCAGGACAGACCACATGTTAGGTCACAAATCAAGCCTCAACAAATTTTGTTTTGTTTTGTTTTTTGTGACTGGTAAGGGGATTGCAACCCTTGGCTTGGTGTCGCCTGCACTGCGCTCAGCCAGTGAGCGCACAGGC
>NW_007729753.1:220468-221271 GCF_000696425.1 Galeopterus variegatus | reverse complement strand
GCACCGCGCTCAGCCAGTGAGCGCACCGGCCATCCCTATATAGGATCCGAACCCACGGCCTCAGCGCTCCCAGCGCTGCTGCGCTCTCAGTGCCGCACTCTCCCGAGTGAGCCACGGGGTCAGCCCAAGCCTCAACAAGTTTTAAAAAACAAATCATTTCGAGTATCTTTCAGACCATAATGGGTTAAAAAAGAAATCAATAACAAGCTAAACTCTGGAAACAATACAAACACATGTAAATTAAACAAGACATTCCTGAATGACCTATGGGTCCAAGAAGAAATTAAACAGAAAGCCAAAAAATGTCTTGAAAACATGAAAATAAAGTCACATCATACAAAATCTGCGGGATACTGCAAAAGCAGTACTCAGATGGAAATTTATTGCAATGAATGCTTCCATCAAAAGAATAGAAAGATTTCAAATAAACAACCTAACACATCACACCTTAAAAAACTAAAAAAACAAGAACAATTCAATCCCAAAATTAGTAGATGAAAATAAATAATTAAGATCAGAGCAAACTAAATGAAACAAAGACCCAAAGAATGATACAAAAGGTCAATGAAACAAAAAGTTGGTTTTTGAGAAGACAGATAAAAGAGAGAAACTATTACCTAGGCTAACTAAAAAAAGAGAGAAGACCCAAATAACAAAGATTAGAGATTAAAGAGAAGACATTGCATCCAATACCACAGAAATATAAAGAATCATTAGAGACTATTACTAACAACTATACAGTAACAAATTTGAAAATCTGGAGGAAATGGATAAATTTCCGGACACATAACAAACTACCAAGA
>NW_007729753.1:213962-220412 GCF_000696425.1 Galeopterus variegatus | reverse complement strand
AAAACCATATGATTATCTCAATATATTGATGCCAAAAAAGCATTTGATGAAATTCAACATCACTTCATGACAAAAGACTGAGCAAATTAGGTATAGAAGGAAAGTATGTCAACACAATAAAAGCCATATACAACAAAGCCACTGCCAATATCAACCTGAATAGGGAAAAGCTTTCAACTTTTTCCTTAACAACAGGAACAAGGCAAGAATGCCTGCTATCATCACTCCTATTTAACATAGTACTGGAGTTACTAGCCAGAGCAATCAGGCAAGAGAACAAAATAAAGGGCATCCAGATTGGAAAAGACGAAGTCAAACTGTCCCTGTTTGCAGATGACATGATCCTATATATAGAAAAACCTATAAAAAAAATCTCTAAAAGTTGATAAATAATTTCCATAAAGCTGCAGGATACAAAATCAACTTGCAAAAATCAGTAGCATTTTTAAATCCAATAATGAACTAGCAGAAAAGGAAATCAAGAAAGCAAGCCCATTTGCAATAGTCACCAAAAAAATAAAATACCTAGGAATCAACTTAACTGAGGAGGTGAAAGATCTCTACAACAAGAACTACACTATCACTGCTGAAAGAAATTAAAGAGGATACAAAAACATGGAAAGATATCCCATGCTCCTACCCTGGAAGAATTAACATTGTGATAATGTCCATACTACCCAAAGCTATCTACATTTTCAATGCATTCCCCTTCAAAATACCAATGATATTACATCACATAAACAGAAAAAAGAAGCCTAACATTCATATGGAATAACAAAAGACCCCAAATAGCCAAAGCAATCCTGAGTAAAAAAATAAAGCCAGGAGGCATAACACTACCTGACTTCAAATTATACTACAAAGCTATAGTAACCAAAACAACATAGTACTGGCATAAAACAGACACCCAGCCCAATAGAACAGAATAGAGAGCCCAGAAATCAACCTACATACTTACAGCCAATTGATCTTTGACAAAGGCAACAAGAACATACAGTGTGGAAAAGACGGCCTCTTCAATAAATGGTTCTGGGGAAACTGGACATCCATATGCAGAAGAATGAAACTAGACCCATACCTCTCACAANCAACAGACACGTGAAAAAATGCTCAGCATCACTCAGCATTGGGGAAATGCAAATCAAAACCGCACTGAGATATCATCTCACCCTAGTTAGACTGGCCAGTATCAAATAGACAGAGAATAACAAATGCAGGTGAGGATATGCAGAAAGAGAAACTCTCCTACACTGTTGGTGGGACTGTAAATTAGCACAGCAATTACGGAAAACAGTATGGAGGTTCCTCAAACAACTACTGATAAACCTGCCATACGATCCAGCAATCCTGCTGCTGGATATATATCCAAAGGATTGGAAATCATCATGTTGAAGGGATACCTGTACCCCCATGTTTATCACAGCTCTATTTATAATAGCCAAGAGTTGGAACCAACCTAAACGTCCACCAACAGACGACTGGATAAGGAAAATGTGGTTTATATACACCATGGAATACTATCCTGCTGTAAAAAAGAATGGAATTCTGCAATTCACAGCAACATGGATGAACTCAGAGAAAATTATGTTAAGTTGAAATAAGCCAGGAACAGAAAGAGAAATGTCATATATTTTCACTCATAAGTGCAAGCTAAAAAAAATTAATTAAAAAAACAAAGAAGGGCCGGCCCGGTGGTGCACTAGAGAGTGCGCCGCTTGGGAGCATGGCAGCGCTCCCACCGAGGGTTCGGATCCCATGTGGAGACCGGTTCCTGCTCACTGGCTGAGCGCGGTGTGGGCGCAACACCGAGGGTTGCGATCCCGTTACCGGTCAGTAAAAAAAAAGACAAAATAGGAAAAGAAAAAAAAAGAAAGAAAGAAAGACACATAAATCACAATAATTCATTGAACTTTCAAAAGTAGAGAATGGAACTGAGGCCACCAGAGGTGGGAATGGGGGAGGAAGACGGGGGTTGTGAGAAATTGGCAAAGGGCCACAAAATATGATTGAATTGTATACTGTTGAATATACTCATTATGCTGATTTGAGCACCATATATTGCATGCAACTATTGATATTCAACACTGTACCCCACAGATACGTTCAATCAATTATGTTTCAATAAAAAGAAAAATCTTGGAAATTTGAAGGAAAAAAGTCAAGACACTAAGTAAAATGAATAACATAAATATGATAAAGAATTAAATACAAAGTCCTTTTCAGGCAAAAGCAGATCTTAAAAAGCCATTTCTTTTTAAAGCCATTTAATTTATTCTCTTATTGTTAGATCCAAACTAAACCTTCAAAAAAAAGAACTATAAATGTATCTCCAGCTGATGTCCCTATGCAAAGTCCCAAGCTTCTGCCCCAGGAAACTGCTGCCAAACAGCTGATGTCAGCTTGCGTTCCCAGTGCTTTGAAAGGGGAGGGAGGAAATCCACATTGTATTAAAAATGTGCAAGTTGAAGCAATACTTCACAAGACATTTGAATAATAACCCATTCATTTTTAATTCTCCTGTAATTTCTGTGATAATTTCAAATATGATGAACTCCTTTGACATAATATGAATATCACAGGAACTTTTCCAGGATTCCCATTATAATTCATCATTGACCGGGTGTGTGTTCAAACACTGCACAGTCTCTGCTATCCACTTCAAATAGCGGGAATGAAGCCATTTCATTTGCCCACTGGCATGCTTCCCCGTTTAATTACCCAAGATGACACAGCAACGGCATGACCCAGCCCCCATGCATGTGCCCTGATGACCTAGTTTAATAAAATCTGGCCTCGTGTCANCAACAGACACGTGAAAAAATGCTCAGCATCACTCAGCATTGGGGAAATGCAAATCAAAACCACACTGAGATATCATCTCACCCTAGTTAGACTGGCCAGTATCAAAAAGACAGAGAATAACAAATGCAGGTGAGGATGTGCAGAAAGAGAAACTCTCCTACACTGTTGGTGGGACTGTAAATTAGCACAGCAATTATGGAAAACAATATGGAGGTTCCTCAAACAACTACTGATAAACCTGCCATACGATCCAGCAATCCTGCTGCTGGATATATATCCAAAGGATTGGAAATCATCATGTTGAAGGGATACCTGTACCCCCATGTTTATCACAGCTCTATTTATAATAGCCAAGAGTTGGAACCAACCTAAACGTCCACCAACAGACGACTGGATAAGGAAAATGTGGTTTATATACACCATGGAATACTATCCTGCTGTAAAAAAGAATGGAATTCTGCAATTCACAGCAACATGGATGAACTCAGAGAAAATTATGTTAAGTTGAAATAAGCCAGGAACAGAAAGAGAAATGTCATATATTTTCACTCATAAGTGCAAGCTAAAAAAAAAATTAATTAAAAAAAAAAGAAAGACATATAAATCACAATAATTCATTGAACTTTCAAAAGTAGAGAATGAATAGAAAATCTTTTTTTTTTTTGACTGGCTGTAATAAAAAAAGATGGGGAATAGCAAATGCTGGTGAGGATGCAGAGAAAGGGGAACACTCCTACACTGTTGGCGGGACTGTAAATTAGCACAGCAATTACGGAAAACAGTATGGAGGTTCCTCAAACAACTACTGATAAACCTGCCATACGATCCAGCAATCCTGCTGCTGGATATATATCCAAAGGATTGGAAATCATCATGTTGAAGGGATACCTGTACCCCCATGTTTATCACAGCTCTATCTATAATAGCCAAGAGTTGGAACCAACCTAAACGTCCACCAACAGACGACTGGATAAGGAAAATGTGGTTTATATACACCATGGAATACTATCCTGCTGTAAAAAAGAATGGAATTCTGCAATTCACAGCAACATGGATGAACTCAGAGAAAATTATGTTAAGTTGAAATAAGCCAGGAACAGAAAGAGAAATGTCATATATTTTCACTCATAAGTGCAAGCTAAAAAAAAAATTAATTAAAAAAAAAAGAAAGACATATAAATCACAATAATTCATTGAACTTTCAAAAGTAGAGAATGGAACTGAGGCCACCAGAGGTGGGAATGGGGGAGGAAGACGGGGGTTGTGAGAAATTGGCAAAGGGCCACAAAATATGATTGAATTGTATACTGTTGAATATACTCATTATGCTGATTTGAGCACCATATATTGCATGCAACTATTGATATTCAACACTGTACCCCACAGATACGTTCAATCAATTATGTTTCAATAAAAAGAAAAATCTTGGAAATTTGAAGGAAAAAAGTCAAGACACTAAGTAAAATGAATAACATAAATATGATAAAGAATTAAATACAAAGTCCTTTTCAGGCAAAAGCAGATCTTAAAAAGCCATTTCTTTTTAAAGCCATTTAATTTATTCTCTTATTGTTAGATCCAAACTAAACCTTCAAAAAAAAGAACTATAAATGTATCTCCAGCTGATGTCCCTATGCAAAGTCCCAAGCTTCTGCCCCAGGAAACTGCTGCCAAACAGCTGATGTCAGCTTGCGTTCCCAGTGCTTCGAAAGGGGAGGGAGGAAATCCACATTGTATTAAAAATGTGCAAGTTGAAGCAATACTTCACAAGACATTTGAATAATAACCCATTCATTTTTAATTCTCCTGTAATTTCTGTGATAATTTCAAATATGATGAACTCCTTTGACATAATATGAATATCACAGGAACTTTTCCAGGATTCCCATTATAATTCATCATTGACCGGGTGTGTGTTCAAACACTGCACAGTCTCTGCTATCCACTTCAAATAGCGGGAATGAAGCCATTTCATTTGCCCACTGGCATGCTTCCCCGTTTAATTACCCAAGATGACACAGCAACGGCCTGACCCAGCCCCCATGCATGTGCCCTGATGACCTAGTTTAATAAAATCTGGCCTCGTGTCAAGCAGACCACAGGTTTAATTCCTCGCTACAGCAGCTAGATAACAGTACTTATGAGAGCAGCATATGGAAAATTGCACAGTCTCATGTACATTTAAAAATGGACAACAAAGAAGCTTATGTGGTTTCTATCATCTCAACAGATGACATTTAGTGAATCTGCTCCCCTTCCCCCAATAACCAATTTCCTAAAAGTCTGGGCTCTGGATCTATGGATTTAAATATTAAAATGTGTTTGGTCTTTTCTTCTCCTGTGCTTTCTGCCAAAGGAAAAGATGTATTAGGAAAAAGATTAACCTTACCCTCCCTGAAATAATAGACTCTGAGACCCTAGTGCTTCTCATCTATTCCTAAGGATAATTTAAAAGCCGAAAATAAGATACACATACTGCTGGGTTTCTTCACATACTCCAAATCGGAGGATATTCCAGTCCTATTTGACATTTAGATATTTCAGAATCACAGGACGTGTGGGAAAAAAAAAAACACACATAGCCTTTACAAATCTCTAAGGTCTCTGGGAAATAAATTGTAACCAACAATTCTCTCACATCTCATTATGTGGCACAAATTTATTTCCAGGATTCCTCTGGCCTTATTCGGCTGGTGCCCTCTAATGATAGAATTATCTGCTCAATTTTAAAGCCGTTATGAGGGATGAGACAGGCTGGTCTATAATACATAGAATTTCAGAAATGAAAAAGAACTTTCAGAGTGGAGCTAGAGCAGGGCCCAGGGAGGCAGAAAAGCCTAGTGGTGATCGACATGCGGGCTCAGGAGTGTGACACGAAAGCGATGGCAGCACCTGCCTCTGAGGGTTGCAGGGAGCAGGTGGGATGATAAACGCTACGGGCTCAGCACAGCACCACGTGGTAGATTCTCTTAGCATCTGAACACTATGGCCAGTTCTCTGCATGCATTAAGCATGTGGCACTATACACCTCATCCAACAGCCTCCATCACAGGATAATCCACTCACTCCAGAGCTGAATAGCATTTCTCAAAGGAAGACACAAATGGCCAACAGACCCATGAAAAAATGCTCAACATCACTCAGCATCAGGGAAGTGCAAATCAAAATCACACTGAGATATCATCTCACCCCAGTTAGACTGGCCATTATCAAAAAGACAGAGAATAACAAATGCTAGTGAGGATGCAGAGAAATGGAAACCCTCCTAAACTGTTAGTGGGATTGTGAATTAGTGAAGCCTTTATGGAAAACAGTATGGAGGCTCCTCAAACAACTAAGATAGAACTGTTGTACAATCCAGCAATCCCGCTGCTGGGTGCATATCCAAAGGATTGGAAATCATCATGTCAAAGGGATACCTGCACTCCCATGTTTACTGCAGCTCTATATACAATAGCAAAGAGTTGAAACCAACCTAAATGTCCATCAATGGACGACTGGATAAAGAAAACACAGTATATATGCACAATGGAATACTATTCGGACATAAAAAAGAATGAAAATTCTCCCATTTGCAGCAGCATGGATGAGCTTAGAGAAAATTATGTTAAGTGAAATAAGTCAGGCACAGAAAGAGAAATATTGCAC
>NW_007729753.1:213448-213690 GCF_000696425.1 Galeopterus variegatus | reverse complement strand
TGAGCTTAGAGAAAATTATGTTAAGTGAAATAAGTCAGGCACAGAAAGAGAAATATTGCACGTCCTCACTTATAATTGGGAGCCAAAAAATAAACAAATAGAAATAAAGAAAGAAATAAATAATCACAATAATACATTGAACTCTCAGAAAGAGTAAACAGCTCTATTATAGTTACTAGGGATGGGAAAGGGAGACGGGGAAGAGGGTTTGCAAGAAATTAGTTAAGGGTCAAAGAACGATT
>NW_007729753.1:209451-212888 GCF_000696425.1 Galeopterus variegatus | reverse complement strand
TATGTATAATCAATTATGTTTTAATTAAAAACAAACTCCACTATGTCTAAATCTGTCTTGCCGCAAAGTACATTCATCTTTACATAATCACCATAAAGGATCGCTTCTTAATCAGAACAATTATCTGGACCATCTGATGATAAAATATTTCAATCCAAAAAGAATGAAGATCAACCCCAGTGACAACACCAGAGTGTCATCAAACTGATCATGGTGTTTCATTTTAACATTCGTTAGGCTGGTGTTTTTACAAACATTCCCTCAGTGTTTTCTAATAGCAAATATCATTCCCCCTACTGAAAGGTAAGGAAAAACAGAAACACAAAATTATTAGCTCACTATCACAGGTGCCAAAATCAGGCCCAAAACATCTTCATATTTTCGCCTTTTCCTCGGTATTCCAAAGGCAAAAAAAAAAATCAGATTACTACCCACAAAGTAAAACAGACAGCTATGCGATTTTCACGGAGGAATCTAATTGATGTAAGCCTTCCTTATCCTGTTTCCCCTCTTCCTTCTGCCCCTCCTCACACCTCATTAAAGAAAAAAATCTATATCATTACATCATCTTTTCTTCAAAACATAGATCGTTTGTGTGTTGGCAGGGCACAGGAGGGGAGATTTCAGAGGTAAATAATACCAGGGCCTTTCACCCTAAATCTCATAAATGGCTCTTTTAATGGATCATGTTTGTATGCCTCTGTATTCAGAGTCATGGAATCCCCCACCATACACATAAGAGGGAGAGAGAGAAGGAGAGAGAAGAAACACAGGCCTTGAGAAGGAGTCTGGGACATAAATGTCAACATTCACTGGAATCGTGGCTACTCTCTGAGCTCTCTTTACTGTCATTCGTAAAGTAAGGTGGTAGGTATCCTTTGGGGAATAAAGGCAATTGGACAAATGATATGATAAGAAACTATCTCAGCAGTCCACGAAGAGGAGACCCCTTGAATTCTCCTCTGATCGATTCTGTCCTCAGTACCCAAGGAAGCAAAGGCTTTTCTCTGGCCACATATTTTACATCTATGGCCTGGCAATTTTCCACCTCCACTTCTTTCTTTTTCATGAGTCCTCAGTGCCATGGCAGCTGCTGCCCACCCTCTACCACAGCCACTCCTCACCACCACCACCACCTGCACCCATGACTCCAGCCACCACTACACCACCACCTGCACCCATGACTCCAGCCACTACCACCACCACCACCTGCGCCCATGACTCCAGCCACCACCACCACCACCACCTGCACCCATGACTCCAGCCACCACCACACCACCCCCTATGTGCACCACATAAGAGCTTCTCTCCATATCGGGTTTTATTTTTTCTCAGTAACTTTTCAATCACCAGCCACATACTCCACCTGCGGCTCTCCGTCTGGCCCCAAAGTATTGCTGCATCCCCCGACCCTACCAACTATACTCAACATCAACATAATTGCTTTTTGTTTCATCAGAAGATTAATTACAAAAACTTATAATTAAGAGCCATACATTAGGAATACACTCAACATTCTGAAAGCAACTCCCTTTTACTTGGGAAAAAAAAAAATCCAAGTTTAGATGGTCTTTGAGAACAAGAACATCACATAAGTGGTGATCTACAGAATAAAGCTTACCTTACACTAAAGTGTGGGGAATCTAAAAGTATATATTATATATGGCTAAACTGCAGGAGCCCAATCATAAAATTGGTTTAAAACACAGTTCAGGTTTTTCTTTCCTAGTTTTATCCCTGGAAAGCTCAGGCTACACCCACTGGACCCCAAATTTTCACAAGTTACTGTGCCTCTCTGGTAAGTTTCTTTCGAGTCACCCAAGCTTTCAGTCAAAGGCAAACCTCAAACTCTTGTTTCTATCCTCTGTCCCCTATGACCAAATCTTAATAAAACACCTCTCCTCCTTAGAGTCTATTATGAGTTGAATCCCAACAAAGCAGAGACGGCCCGCCAGTTGTTCAGGTTGTGCACCGTGCAAGAGCACCACATTTAAGAGGGCCCCAGTTGCATCATGAACATCTCCACTATTTTTTAAATTGTTTGTATTTTTATTAAAACTTGGATGATTTAAAGATGGGTAATTTGGGTATTTATATTACAATTTTCTGACATATAGCAATAAAGTGTGTGCCTTTTTGTTAAAATCAGTATAGTTCAACAATTTTCCATCGGATGGAAGCAAAATGTCTTGTGAAGGGGCGACTTTGTCTCATTTGCACAAAGTGCCATATGGGCTAGCAGCAGCCCTCAGAAAAGCTTCTCTCAAATGTTCTAAACTTTCTTTGGTCTTGGCTGTTCACTAAAGCTTCTGCTCTTCTTGTAATAGACTCTGTTTACATGGCATTAATTACCCCCCACCCCAAATCTGGCCTTTCTCTCTCAGTAACTTCAGTTACGGAGCACGTCCCTACTCAAAGTAAGCCACCAAACACTACTGCATTCTCTTGCCCTACTTTTGTCCACTGATATTACTAAACACATGTTAACAATAATTCAATAACCTTTTGTTGCAGAAGAAGATTAATGACCACTAAGAAAGAGATGTCTTACACTCTCCACAAATTTAAAATCATTAACAAAAACATGTTGCTTGAACCTGAGTTTCAGTCACTATCTTAATATATTCCTCACATTTTAAAAAAAGCAAAATTAAATTAAGCTTTCATCTGAGGAATTCATTTGCTTTGACTCGTTTCATCAATAATATCATTTACAAAAAACTACCACCAGCTATTTGCTTTGAGTAGCAGGAAGTGCTCAACAACATTTAAGAGGCAATTATAGACCCAAGTCAAATGGGATAATAAATCAAGTAGAAATCCACATAAACTCACCCTGACCCCCAGAACACAAGGTCACTGCCATTGGTGACAATATGCCCTAGTAGACAATCCAGCTGTGTAAACCTTAAAAAGAAAAATATACAGGAAAATTTAGAAGAAAGGAGAAAGATTCAGGAAAGCATAAACAGTAACTTCAATATAATGCTTCTTCTCACTGAAAAACAAAGTTAGTTCAGGAGTCCTTGAATTACAAAGTAATTATACCACAAATAAACTCTTTATAATTGGAGTTGTTCCATAAATGCACCATTTTTCTATTGGCTGAGCCTAGGATTTTAGACATATTAAATCTTATTTTCAAATTAATCCTCAATGGATTACATGACTTCAATTTTCTATCTTAATCCCTTAAGTAGTTAATGATCTGAAAACTGATTCTTAAATACACCATATAAACGAAGTATCTTAAGAACTAAAGTCATAGTTTTTATCAGGGGAAGAATGCCTTTGATACATGAATAATCATGTCCATTTTGTAAATCTTAATTTTCTTAAACTGTACCAAGTTTATGCCTGGCATACTTACGTTCTTCTAATTCAGAAGCAATAAAAAACAGAGGAAGTATGAATCGTACAATATTATCAAGATTAAT
>NW_007729753.1:204766-208723 GCF_000696425.1 Galeopterus variegatus | reverse complement strand
TAAAAATTACTTTCTTCTCCAAATTGTCCAACAGGAACATTAGTTGTTGAATAGTAGAAAAGACACAAATTTTCCTCCAAATGCTACAGGAGTAGATACCACAGAATGCCTGTTATTATTAGGCTGAGTCATACAAAATTGCCAATACTCAACCATTTTTTACCTACAAAAATAGCAATTTTATAATTCTTACAAACAAGAAAATAAGCCAGATTGGAAAACCCAGCGATTATGAAACAATTAAATTTTCACAACTACCTGTTGCTCAACATAAGTAATTTTTCTGAACAGCATCAATGGTTTGAGTATTCTTAACTGTTTCCATTCCAACTTGTCATCATTGGTTTCTAAAAGATAATAAATGAATTACCTCCAGCATTTGGAAGGGCTCACGTGTATCTTTTCAATTCTCTCTTCCCACCCACTCCCTATTTGCTGCCAACTCCTTCTCAGCATCCTCCTTGCACCATGAGTCTTTTCCAAGAACATAAATGTGGCAGAAAGAAAAGATGAGGACTAGAGGGCAAAAAAGATGACAGTAAGACTGCTGATCCCTAAGAAGGGAAGGCCAAAGAGAAACCAAGACAGCATTAAGTGAGACACAAGATGCAGCGATGGTCAGGCAGATGAAGGAGTAAGACGCAAAGGGCAGAGAGCAGAGGGCTGCCCACCAGTCCAGGGCTTGCATGGTAGGGGAGCAGCACACCCCACTGAGGAAAGAAAGCAGATCCAAGCTCAAGTCCAGATGAAATGAAGGGACTGTTTACTCCTAATAACACATCTAAAAACCCATCTATCTAGGACCTACCATAACCATTCTCACTTCCCCCACCCCCCACCTGCACAACAAACAGCATCACAACCAGCCCCAGCACTATCAGTGTGATTCACGGTATGCACGGCACTACCAGAACTAGAAACCAACCAGAGGCCATGTGAGTAGCCTAGGTACAGAAAATTTACAGGTTCGCAGAATGTGGTTTCTTCTGAGAAGGAGTAGAAAAAGGTTTAAATAAGTTTTTCCCTCCCTCCAGGAGACCCATTGAATCAGCAGCCTACCATAAACTGCTTTGTTTCCTGCATAAATGAGCAGCCAGTTGCAAAATAAACTTTTTGATCTCTTTTTAGTACAGTTCATCTTTTTCTCATTCCCTCCTTTTTAAATTAATTATGTGGAAAGAAGATGTAGGATCAAAATCAGCATTGAGACTATGCAGGGTGGTGACAAAGTCCAAGTTAAGAAGCTAGGTGAAACCCATCATTTTGTTCGCATCCTATCAGAATTTTTTAAAAAACATAAAACCATGAAGGAAAATGAAAGCAGAGTAAATCTGACATTCAGAGGCACTCTGTGCTGTTACAACAGCAACTTTCCCCTTAAAACAGAGATATTTTGGTCTACTGTGGACTACTATAATGTTGAAGGTCACTGCGTCAATGGTGACAGCTCAATGACGGCACTAACAGTAACAGAAAAAGACAATCATTACTATTATAATGCACATGGCCACAGACAAACAGGTGCTGCAAATATAAATAACAGCCCTAAGTTAATAGACCAGTTGGAATTACACTACCCATCGTGAAGGAGAGTACGAAAGTGACTTTCTGTCAACAAAAAGACCAAATAAGAGTGTGAACAAAGTTAAGGAGTGCTGGTCCTCGTATGTGAAGACAATATACACATGATTGGAAGCTGTCGGGTACCAACTAATGAGGCCTCTCTGTGAAGAGCCAGAGGCCACCTAAGAACCAACTGGTCAACCTCATACAGAGGAGCCATAGGCCACTGCAATCGGGATAGGGTCTACAGACCATCAGCCAGGCAACTGGGAGGAGCAGGTGACACCCAATGGCCCAGAGTCCTATGTAAAAGGGCTGAGGAAGAGAACTCTGCACATTGGTTTGCAAAGCTGAAACAGATGACTGCACAATATTCATCAAGGGAATTTGTTAAACATAGAGGTCTCTAGGCATCACCCTGAGACTCACTCTTCTGCTCTAAGAATTTATATTCTTGAAAGCTGTCCCTGGGTACTGCTGGAGTATAGCCACATTGAAGAACCAACGTGAGGGCAAAATTCACCAGGAGTCTGAGCCAGACCATCAGGCATGTTACATACACTAGCTCACTTAATCTTCACAGCAACCTCCTAAGTAGATGTCAATATCCCAGTTTTGCAGAAGAGGAGACTGAGGGGCAGGTCTGAAAGGTCAATGACTTGACCAAAATGCTAAAGCAAGAAAAAACAAATCTACCTCATGACTTCCTTCTTGAAGCTCTTCCCTGGGTTCCATTACATAATATGAAATGCATTCCAAACCCTGTTAGAGGTGCCCTACAACACCGTGGCCTGCAACACCAGCTCCACCACCCAATCACATCCCTGCTCCAGGCAAACCAAACTACTAAGCAATGTCCTAGGCAGCACTGTTACAAGCCCCCCTGCCTTACCTTTGCACCTGCCTGTTCCTGGAATGCCTCTGCCCTTCATCTACCTCCTCTTCCAAGATGTAGCTCAAGTCACACTTCTCTACAAAACCCTTCCTGACCACTGCCAGCCCTTCCACAAGTAGAACCAACCACTTCCATCATTGGGTCCTGCAATAATTAGAACAAAAGAACAGTATCTTCTCTCCAGTATTTACATGTCTGATAGAAATAGACTGATGACATTTGAGAACAAATGTCAGTAAATGTTTTAATATAAATGCAGTGCTAGAGCCAAAGCCAGAATTTGAATCTGAATCCAACTCAAAAACAGTACACCAAGATGTGTCTCCAGAAGCCTTTAGTCTATAATTTTAAAATAACTGTCAATATATTAGCCAATTAGCCACAAGTGGCTACTGAGCACTTGAAATGTGGCTAGTCTGAACTGAGATATGCTCTAAGTATAAAATACATGATTCTGAATATTCAATTAAAAAAATTCCACATTAAAATGATCATATTTGGACATATTAGGTAAATAAAATATGTTAAAATTAATTCCACCTGTTTCTTTTCTGAAGATTAGAGGTCCAGACAAGATGGTGGAATAGATGATCCCCAGCATCACTCTCTCCCACAAATCAACCAATTTACAACTATAAAAAAGCAACAACAGCCAAGCTGGGGCCTCTAGAGCTCAGGAGAAGAAGAGGAGAGATTTACAGAGTTCATGAAGGTGGGAGAAGCCATGATGAGAGAAAGAAAAAATTGCTCAGAGCATTTCAGGCCACAGATACTTTAAGGCTGGCGCTGCTGAGTGCATGGAGCAGGAGCTGGCAAAAGCCGCAGCTGTGCCCTTTGGATAAGTTGCTTGGAGGTGGCAGTGGAGAAGGAGGTCTTGGTAGCCCTCAGGACAGCAAGACCACTACTAGGGTTCCCATGGACCCACACAGGAACGAGGAGCCAAAACAACTGAAATAAGGAGACACTCAGAGGCCAGTGAGTCATTGCAAGGGACCAGAGCAAGGCCCATCCCATGGGAAGTGTTTGGAGCACCAGCGGTGAGAGAGACAGGCCTACCGGAGACACAGCAAGGACAGCCGATCTGCCCCCCAATCAGCACAGGACCACTCAGAGGAGACTGGTCGGAAATATAGAATTGCATGGGGTGCAGTTTGATGAAAAGACTCAGGCCCAGATCAGAGTTTCTACACAACCCAGTTGCACTGAGTCTCCAGAGAGCCAGAAGTACCTATAAGGTCAACCATTAAACCCTGACCTGCACAAAGAGCCTTCCCTATGGAAACAGCAGCAAAGCTGCAATTTAGCTCAACCACACAGCTCAAGTACTGGTTACCACAGGAAATTCCCCCATTTTAGAAGTAAGCAAAAGACAAAAAATTAGTTCCAGCCCAGGCATACCACCAGCACCTCAAGGCCCACCAGGGGACCTGAGGCATGGAGCTGAGGACCAGACCCCCCACACACAACCAAGGTACACCACCAGCACCTCGGGGCCCAAC
>NW_007729753.1:197163-203766 GCF_000696425.1 Galeopterus variegatus | reverse complement strand
GTGCAGTTTGATGAAAAGACTCAGGCCCAGATCAGAGTTTCTACACAACCCAGTTGCACTGAGTCTCCAGAGAGCCAGAAGTACCTATAAGGTCAACCATTAAACCCTGACCTGCACAAAGAGCCTTCCCTATGGAAACAGCAGCAAAGCTGCAATTTAGCTCAACCACACAGCTCAAGTACTGGTTACCACAGGAAATTCCCCCATTTTAGAAGTAAGCAAAAGACAAAAAATTAGTTCCAGCCCAGGCATACCACCAGCACCTCAAGGCCCACCAGGGGACCTGAGGCATGGAGCTGAGGACCAGACCCCCCACACACAACCAAGGTACACCACCAGCACCTCGGGGCCCAACGAGGGTCCTGAGACATTGAGCTGGGGACTGGACCCCCCCCACCACAACCAGGCTCACAGCCAGTGCCTTGGTGCCAGCCCAGGGACCCGAGGCATGGAGCTGAGCACCAGACCCCCCCCCAAAAAAAACAGGCACACCACCAGTGCCAAGGAGCATGCCAAAAACATCATCTCTGTGTGGGTGGCCTACCACAGCCACCACAGTAACCACAGCTGCTGTGAAAGTTGTTAGACATCACAACCACCGTGCAGATGGTCCACCAGCCACTGGAGTGCATTGACACAAAGAGAGTCACCTGCAGAGACCAAAGAAAAGAAGAGGATGTCTCTCTCCACAAAGCCCATTCCAGAGTGACAGAAGAAGCATCTGCTCTATGATAATACTGGGGGGCCTGAACACACCTCTCAGCACTGGACAGATCATCTAGGCAACAAATCAACAGAGTAACCATTACTCTTTCAGAGGAAGAGAAGAAATCTAGGGTTATCAGTGGTGGGGGTGGGGAGGGAGAGGGGGATAGGGAGAGATTGGACAAGGGGCATAAAAATAAGTATGATTTGTAACAATATATATACTAGTAATATTGATTTGATCAACATATGTCAACATTGAACCCCCAAAATGTGCATAATCAATAACGATTCAATAAAAATTTTTTTTTAAAAACATAAAAGTACATATCCAGCTCCCATTATATTTCTACTGGACAGAACTACTCTATAAAGTATAGACTTCCTCTTCTTTATTAATAAATCTGTTCACATAATGCTGAGCATAATTTTTTGTTTTTGGCAGGTGGACAGTACCAGGAACCAAACCTTTGATCTTGATGTTACAAGGCTGTGCTCTAACTGAGCTAACCAGTGAGTCCCCATAATGCTGAGCATAATTTAACCTTGCCATGAGCATCAAAGACTGCACAGCAGTGTTATGCAACATGGCCAGGCCGGACATACAGAGTTTGCCCTATACTAAAAGCTCACAGAATATTGCTTTCAGAGTTCTATCAACTCATTGGACTTCTTGACACTTCACATGTAGCTCCTAATGTTTCTAATCTTCCAATATAGATGTTTTACTGAATTCTGAGGCAAGAGGCTTGTAGAAAAAGCAGGGTAAAACCAGGGTGAGGCAGGGCACTTGCCTCAGACACAAAATTTAAGCAGAACCAAAACACTCAGTAATCAAGACAAATAATTTTTTAAATAAGTTTTACTGATCTGTAATTAACTTACCATAAAATTCATCATTTTAAAGGGTATATACTTCAATAGTTTTTACTGTATGAGGGTACTTCAAAAAGCTCATTAAACTTTCAAAAGGAGAGAACAGAACTGAGGTTACCAGAGGTAGGAAAGGCAGTAGGCAAGGAGGAGTAAGTGAGAAATTGGTAAAGGGCCACAAAAAAGGATTACATGGTATAATGTTGAATATACTAATTATCCTGATTTGAGCATCACATATTGCACACAGGTATTGATATTCAACTCTATACCCCACAGATATATACAATCAACTATGTTTCAATAAAAAATAATAATAAGTAGTAGGAAAAAAGTTAGTGAAAAAATAGAATTGAAAGATAATATCGATTTTGGATGTTTTCTTTTCCGTGCTGCAGAAAACCTTTCTTAATCTTTGTTTTTGGTCCTCATTACTAAGAAGAGCTATTGAAAAGGTCATAATACTGTAGTTTAGAAGAAAGGAACAGAGCTAAGTAATCGAGAAAATGGCTCTTCTTGAAATGGATATAGCACCAGAAACAGAAGCTATAGAAAAGTTTAAGAACCATATATAATACATGGTTTTAACAACCTATCTGTAGTGATAGAGAAAGGATGGTCAGAGAGCTCGAAAAGTATCAAGAAGTTGAGAGAGTTAATAGAAAGGTACAAACCAGATTGTCCACAAAAATTGAATTACTGAAGTAAATGCAAAACAAGAGAAAGACTCACAAAATGCAGAGAACAAGGGAAAAGAAATCAAGATAAGAAAAGAGGAGAAAAAGAAAGACCTAGAGGGCCAGTCCAGGAAATACAATCTACACATAGTAGAAATACCTGAAACACAGGACAAAGCAAATGGAGTTGAAAGAAAATGTTCCAGAGTTGAAGAGCAAACAAGAGCTACAAATGGAAAAGGCATAGTACAGGGTACCTTCGAAATTTGACAGAAAGAAAGCAACATCTAGACATACTCTGCCAATGTTTTTAAATTCCAAGGGTTAAGGAAAAAATTCTACAAGTATCCAGACAGAGAAAGCAAGTTACCTATGAAGGGGCAAAAGGCTGACCTCAGATTTTTCTCTTGCAACTCTACATGTCCAAAGACAATGGAACAATATAATATCTACAGTATTAAGGGAAAATAATTTTGAACCAACAACTATACACCCTACCAAGTCATAACTGTACAAAGGCAACTGGAAGACATTCTCAAATATGCAGGGGTTAAGTAAGTATTTCAACCAAGAACCTTCCCTGAAAACCTTGCCGAATGATTTACTGCAGCAAACAGAGAACATAAACTAAACTAACTCAAGAGTAGGGAGACGATTGTATGAAAGAATTAACGTTGTTTTCCAGTTGGCCTGGAGCTGCAAACTTGCCATGAGATACATACTATCCGGACCCCAAGAAACCAAAGAAGACATCAATAAAGCTATGCCGACTCCACCTGAAGCACATCAAAATCCAGCAGGACCCTAAGATAACGCCAAGGATAGGAAAAGAAACCAGATGCAGGCTTGGTAAGACCTCACGCCTGGTTCTGTGCATGAAGCTGCCAAGCTTATGTCCCTCTCCCTCCTGCTTTTCACCACCTACTTCCTTTCCCTCAACTCTTTTAAAAAACTCCTCAGTAAATCTGAGTCTTTGAGATAGTTTTAGTCTGGCCACTCTCCTTCAGGTTTACCAGAGAGATGTGTCTGCCTAACATACTTTCCTCAGGTCACCAGTATACCTGAATAAAAGCTGACTTCCTATTTCACCAAAAAAAAAGAAAAGAAAAGAAAGATAATTGCATTTCTTCATGAACTCTTTGAAGTACCCTCATATTCACAGGGTTGTCCTGTCATCCTTGTTGAAAATCAAGTGATCATAAATGTAAGAGTTTATTTCCAGACTCTCAATTTTATGCCACTGATCCATAAGGCTACACTTATGCCTGTACCACACTGTCTTTATTACTTTAGCTTTGTAGTAAGTTTTGAAACCAGAATTATGTGTCCTTCGACTTTGTTCTGCTTTTTCAGGATCACATTAGCTATTCTGGGTTCTCTGCATTTCCATATAAATTTTAGGATCAGCTCCTTAAGTTTGAGGGGATGGGTGAAGGCAACTGTGATTTTGATAGGGAATGCACGGAACATGTAGACCAATTTGGGGAGCATTGCCATCTCAACAATACTAAGTCTTCTAATCTATGAACACAGGATGTCTTTCCATCTATTTAGGTGGTCTTTAATTTCTTTCAACAATATTTTGTAGCTTTCAGTGTATAAGTCTTGAATGTCTTTTGTTAAATTTATTCCTAAGTTTTTTATTCTTTTTGATGCTATTGCAAATGGAATTTTTTCTTAATCTGATTTTCAGATTGTTCAGTGTAAGTGTATAGAAGTACAATTATTTTTTTTCATTGATCTCGTACACTGCCACTTTGCCGAACTTGTTCATTCATTCTAATGATTTGCATATGTGGGTGGGTGTGAAGTCAGAATTTTTTATATAGAAGATCACGTCATCTACAAATAGAGATAGTTTTACTTCTTCCTTTCCAGTCTAGATGACTTTTATTTCTTTTTCTTGCCTAATTTACCTTGGCTAGACACTCCAGTATGATGCTGAATAAATGTGATAAGAGTAAACAACTCTGCCTTATTTCTTAGAAGGAAAACAGTCTTTCACCAATAAGTATTATTTTTCACCACTGAGTATGATGTTAGCTATACATTTTTCATAGACACTCTTTATCAGGATGAAGAAGTTACCTTCTATTCATAGTTTTCTTAGTTTATACCCTTATATTTACCTATGTAATTACCTTTACTGGTACTCTCATTTCTTCCAGTGGATTTGAATTCATGGCTAGCATCCTTTCATAACAACCTGTAAGGCTCCCTTTAATATTTCTTGTAGGGCAGGTCTGCTAGGAACAAATTTTCTTTTTGTTTTTCTGAGATGTCTTAATATTTCCTTCTTTTTTTGAAGGATAGCTTTTACTAGATATAAAATTCTTGATTGATAGTCTATTTCTTTCAGCACTTTGAATACTTCATCCCACTAACTTCTGGCCTTTATGACTTCTGATGAAAATTAATCCTTCTGATGAAAAGTTAAGTATATTGACAATACCTTGTACATGATGATTTACCTCTTTCTTGCTGCTTTCTCTCTCTGTTTTGGCTTCTGACAGCTTGTGTCTGGGTGTGGATCTCTTTGCATTTATACTATTTAGAAAGCACTCTGCTTCTTGAATGTGCAGATGGTATTAAATAAAATTTAGGGAGTTTCTGATCACTGTTTCCTCAAGCAGTCTTTCTGTCCCCTTTCTCTCTCTCTTCTTCTGAGACTTCCATTATGCGTATGTTGGTACTCATGATGGTATCCCATAGGCCTGAGGTTCTGTTCATTTTTCTTTAGTCTTCTGGCTTTCTGTACCTAGTTCAAATCTGCTGATAAGCCCCTCTAGTGATTTTCTTCAGGTCAATTATTGTACTTTTCAGCTCCATAATTTCTATTTTGTTCTTTTTTAATATAACCTCTCTCTTTACTGATATTCTCTATTTAGTGAGACATCATTTTCATACTTTAATTCTTCAGACAAGGTTCTCATTTGCTCTTTGAACACATTTATAATACAGACATGAGCGACACAACAATAGCCTGGTCAACAACAGACCATGTATTATATGACAGTGGTTCCATAAGTTATAAAGGCTAGATGTGTAGTAAGATCACCCCATCTAGGTTTGTGTAAGAGTGTACTCTATGATGCTCCCATGACAATGAAATCACCTAATGACACATTACTTAGAACATATCTCCATTGTCAAGTAACTCATGAGTGTAGCCGATTTAAGATGTTTGTCTAAGTCCAAGATCTAGACTTTCTCAGGGATAATTTTTTTTTTTTTTGTCTTTTTTTTTTTTTCCGTGTCCGGCAATGGATCGCAACCCTCAGTGTCGCCCCCGTACCGGACCGGGACCGGCAACGGGATCGCAACCCTCGGTGCTGCCCCCGCGCCTCGCTCAGCCAGTGAGCGGGAACCAGTCTGTATGTGGGATCCGAACCCTCGGCGGGAGAGCCGCCACACTTCCGCAAGCGGCGCACTAGCGCAGTGTGCCACTGGGCCGGCCCTCTCAGGGATAATTTTGATCATTTTTTTTTCTGTGTATGGCCCATATATTACTTTTTCTTCACATGTGTTGTAATTTCGTGTTCAAAACTGAATTTTAAATAAAAGGACAATTCTGGAAATCAGATTCCATTCCCACCAAACATTTGTTGTTGTTGATGTTTGTTGCTTTTGTTGCTCCTGTTGCTGTTTATCTAATTCCTGGACTTACTATATGAAGTCTGTTTCCATTATCATGTGTAATTGCTGAGGTCTAGCTTCAGTGGCCAGCTAGCTAATGATGAGACAGAGATTTCCTTAGATGCCTTGAACAAATACGTCTCACAGCCTTTGCTGAGGGGCTCTATGTGTGTGTGTGTGTATTGGCACATGTTTTCAGCACTCCAGCAGGCAGTTTACAACTCTACCTTAGCCTTTTCTTCCTACTTGTGTAGAGTCTCAATGTCAGCAGGAGATAACAGATTAGGGCCTTCTCAAGTCTTTCCTTCTAGGTTCCAAGGACTATGTCAAAGCTTTTTAAAACCCTCCATGGATATCTCCTTTCCCAGTTTTTCCTTTTGAGTTTTTTGGTCAACCTCTTTTAACCCTAACTGGTGTCACCACCTCAGGCAGCCAGGATGTTAAACAATTGTTGCTAATTGTTCTCAATAAATGCCCTAGTACTGTTCACACAGCATGAGGTCTAGGTACATGAAATAAAAACAAGCTTTGAGAATGGAGTTTTTCAGGGAGCTGCCCATCAGTTCATATAATGACAATTTTCAGAGAAAGGGGCTTTTATTTTTTTTATTTTTTTTTTCCTTTTTGTCTTTTTTTCGTGACCGGCAACGGATCGCAACCCTCAGTGTCGTGCCCGTACCGGACCGGGACCGGCAACGGGATCGCAACCCTC
>NW_007729753.1:188702-197122 GCF_000696425.1 Galeopterus variegatus | reverse complement strand
GGGATCCAAACCCTCGGCGGGAGCGCCGCCGCACTCCCAAGCGGTGCACTGTAGCAGTGCGCCACCGGGCCGGCCCAACAATTTTCAGAGAAAGGGGCTTTTAGAGAGCTCTGAAACTGTTCTGTCCCCTTCTGTGGCTTCTAGGCTATTAGTTTTTAAGGCTACCAGGAATCTGGTGAGGGTAGAATGGGAATAAGGTAAGTTTAAATACCACAAAATTCACTATTCTTACTGAGATTCAGCCCTCTTTCTCAAATAAACACTCCTCAGACTTCTGCAAGCCTTTGGTTAATTTCCACCATTCTAAAATAGTTTATTTTGATAATTTTTGCCAATGTTCTCATTGCTGTTGTATAGGACAGCATTTTCAGAATGCCTTTACTCCAACATTACAAATGTGTTTCCAAGATAAATATTTTAACACAATATTTTTAAAAAATCAAAATTAAGAGCTGGCCAGTTAGCACAGTTGGTTAGAGAGTGATCCCAAGGTCAAGGGTTCAGATCCCCATACCAGTCAGCCACCAAAAAAATAAAAATAAAAAAATCAAAATTTTAAATAAAGATAGGAGCAATAACAGTGGTGTGCAAGCCACATTTAAGTGACACAAAAAGAGAAATCAGTAGTACTGGTTCTGTCTTCTTTTAAATTTTTGATATTTTGTTCATCATGAATTTGTGCATTAATTCTAATTTTTTAAACTGCATGAAAATTTTACTTTCCTTCCTGAGTTTTTTTGGTGCCCCCTTAAATCTTGTGCCTGAGGCAAGTGCCTGACGAGCCTCTCCCCGGTGCTCACCCTTGGGAAGGGTGATTTTCAGACCACATTTCTGCAGGGGTTTTTTTTTTTATTCTCTAAACTGAGACATTAGTTCTAACTCACATTTATATTTCATTGCAATATCTTGGGCTACTGTCAAAATTATAATCCTAAAATTTAGCATAAAATTTTCAGTATAAAATTTACAGGTAGAGGACAATGCAGTTATATTAAAATAACTTTATAAATCTGATAGTAGAAGCAAATTAACTCAGTATATACTAGCTGCCAGTTAAACTAATACAATGTGGGGTGGGTTTTTTGTTTTGTTTTGCTTTTCAGAAATACTTGCTAGATCCTTCAGCAAATTAAATGTAATGATTGGCATGTCCACCATACAAACGACCTAAGAGATCACACAACAATAATAGAAAATGCATCAGGCTTAGAAATATCAATTTCAACCAAAATTATTCTGCTGCATAATTTCTATTCTCAAATTGACTTCTCCTGAAAGTAAACTTATAGTAATACAGAAATTAGGAACAAAAAAAATGTGTTTGGCTTAATATGTGGCAACATTTCCAACCTGAAAAGACAATTATTTATGTGTAGAGAAAGACTGCCTGTCTTGAGAGGCTGTTTTGAGTGACTAATTCCAAGCAGCTTAGTACAAAGACAATTAATTGTGGATGATTTGAGATTACATCTCCTATATTGTCACTTAACATAGATAGTGTTCATACTTTTTAGTTTAGTACTTTACAGTAGCAGCCTAGTGAAGTGTGAAAATTAACTTCCCCATTAAGTGTTCATTATTTGCTTCTGCTGTTTTATTGTCATTTCTTGTAATCCATGGCTCTATATCCCATGCTTTCTCCACTGTGCTTCTGAAAAGCATTTAAAATCACTATATCAATATTAGCCTGTGTCTGGTCAAATTTATTTGCCTTTTTACAGTCTTTATAGAAGCTAATGCACTATGTTGGCTTTTCACTTCTGCTGGTGAGTCAAGCTTCCAAAGTCAATTTCAACCTGTCATTATTCCTGGTTTGGCCCTAGTCACATGCACTGCTGACTTACCTACAATGACTGTGTGTACACACTGTTATGTTTCTCTATGGAAATTGAACCTACTGGTTCAGTGGGTCTGCAGGAACCTAAAGGGTGGCAAGACTAACACAGAGAAGTCTTGAGGGGTCACACAGCCCATCCTCCCTGGGACAAGAGAAGTACCTTTGCCTGAAAGACTATAATCAAGCATATAAAAACAAAATCTCTGAACAGATTCAGTTAAGAATCTCTTCCCCTACCTAGTCTGAACTCTGGTAATAAAACATAAATTAGAAATAAGAAAAGAGACCGAAATAGTCACTTATTTTATTTATCACCCACTCATCTAATCATTTATTTATTTACTACTTATCTAGCAGATGACATGATTATCTACCTAGAGAATCCATGGAAAATAACCACAAAACAGTTAGAATCAATGAGTTTGAAAAGTGCCTGTTTACAGGATTACATCTTAAAATCAATAACTTTCTATATACATCAGCTATTGATTATATAGAATACAACCATACCAGAGGTGGGAAAGGGGGAATGGGGAGGGGGGTAAGGGAGGAATTGATAAAGGGCCATGAAAAACGGTTATATTGTATAATGCTGAATATACCAATTATCCTGATATAAACATCACATATTGCATACAGGTACTTATATTCAACTCTGCACCCAAAAGGTATGTACAATCAACTATGTTTCAAGAAAAAATAAATAAATTCAACCAATATGTATTTTTATATATATATATATTTATATTTATATATATCCCAATTGGTTATATAACAAAGCCAATTAGGAAAAAAAAGGTATGTACAATCAACTATGTTTCAAGAAAAAATAAATAAATTCAACCAATATGTATTTATATATATATATATATTTATATTTATATATATCCCAATTGGTTATATAACAAAGCCAATTAGGAAAAAGCCCATTTACAAAAAGCTAAAGAAGAATTTCAAATACCCAGGAATAATCTTAACTCCCCCATTTTCCAACCATGGCAAGGCACATGACAGAAGCTTGCAAAGCAACAGACCACACAAAGCAATGACAGGCACAAAGAAGAGGCCAGAACACCAGTCTCCTATAAATGCCACCTTCTAATGCCACTGCACATGTGCTCATTCAAGCTGCTGTGATGCTCCCTACCCGCCAGCAAACAACCCAAAGTACCTTGGAAGATTTCCTCTTTAGCTGTTGAGGATCAAAAATGGTTATAAGTTTTAAACAGTAAACAGCCATCCCATCCTTGTCCCACACCCCTGTCCCCAGTGCATCCAGGAAGGTTGCAACTAAAAACCAGCAGACACTTCTGGGCTGCTGCCCCCAACAGCTTCTTCACCTCCTCTACCAAGGGCCTCATGACAGCCTGCTGCCGGGTGCACATGCATGTGACAGTGTGTGTGCAGACACACGTGCACTCTGTGCACACACAGGCAGCCATGCGGGCACCCAGAAGCCTCAGTCAATCCCCAAACAATTTCCTATCCTCAAACCCCAACTACCCCACGTTGCCTTGAGTCCAGGGGGTTCTCTCTGGCTCAGTTTCACTCAGAAAGTTGTTCTAGGCTCTTGACATTTAGACATTCCTCAAGAAAGAGCAGTATGGTTCCTGCGGTCAACATCCTCCATCGATCATAGTTCTATTTGTCCCCAGGGTGGCTGACATGGAACTTGCCTGCTGGCCCCTTTCCTCCCACAAGCCAGTGGAGGGCATCCATGAAGAACATATCCGCCCCCCACCTCCTATTTAGGTAACAGTCTAGGCTGGACTCCAGATACCCTGATAGGTCATCGGTTGTACCCAGTTCCAAGCCATGACACCACCTAAGGTCCGAGAACAACAGCAGCCTTCTGTTTGCTGACACAGCCCCAGATGCTGTCAAGAGGAAAGACCAGCCGTCAGCATGAGAGTCCCCAGGGCTGCCTGCAGCAATGGCTCCTGCGTTCCTCACACACGCCAGCTGCAAGCTCTGCTCAGAGGCCCCACTTGCCATGTGGCTCACGCTTCCACCTCCTTCAGGCTCTGCCCAACATCTCCTCTCACTGAGGCCTTCCCCACCCCACTCTCCTTCTCCCATCTCTGATTTACTTTTCCCCTATAGTGTCATCCCTACCTCATATTAAATATTTTACTTAAGTTCATGTGATTTCTTACATTACACTGTAAGCTCCTCAGGGCACAGTTTTTTGTCTGTTTTGTTCACTGCTCTGTACCTAATGCCTACAACAATGGCTGCCTGGCACATACAGACACAAAATTATTTGTTGGATGGCATTTACAAAAGAAAAAACAGCAGACATTAGTTAAAGGCAATAAAGACAGATTTTGTCCAGTATTACTGCAGTAGGGGAAGGAGACATCAGTACAGGACACAGCTCGACCCCAATCCATGCAGAGGTGACTGGGTGTTCTAAAGGGAAAACGAGGGAGTAGGGACAGGGAACAAGGAAGTAGAGTCACAAAAACCAGGAAAGGGGGTTGGTTAATGTCAATGTGATTAGGCCATCTGTGCCCGATAACTGGCATCAGGTTAGGGTCCTACAAAGACTGGGAGGCAAAGCCCTATCTTCCTGATGATTACATTTCAAAGGAATGGCTCTCTGGTCCTTGAGAAAGACACTCCTGGGTGGTAGGAGATACAAGTATATCTCCAAGAGACAGAGAGAGAATTACAACTGTAAGTTTTTAATAAATTCACTAAGAAAAGGAAAGTCAGGGGCCTAATGACAGGTGTTGGGTATAACAAAAGGTAAATTCTTTTGGCAGCCTTACGCTTCTCCAGGCACAAACTCAAGGGGAACCAAAGTGGGCGGGGGCGGGGAGGTGTGCTGGGTCATTCCAGGGACAGGCCTTAGGCTTCTAGAAGCCACGTTAGACTGTTTTCAAGTCTCTTGCGGGGTGGGGGAGATTGGACAGAATTGTTTGTGCTAAAAGTTGCAGTTCTTACAGGCCAACGTTTAGGCCTAGTTGAGAAGAGGGCTCAGAGGAACCTGACTAAAGTCTGGCGAAGGAGAGAGTCTTTGTGGATGGATGGATGGATGATGGATGGATGGATGGATGGATGGATGGATGGATGGATGGATGGATGATGGATGGATGATGGATGGATGATGGATGGATGATGGAGATGGATGGATGGATGGATGGATGGATGATGGATGGATGATGGATGGATGATGGATGGATGGATGATAGATGGATGGATGGATGGATGGATGGATGATGGATGGATGATGGATGGATGATGGATGGATGATGGATGGATGGATGATGGATGGATGAGGTCTATGAGTCAGTGGGACAAGGATCAAGAGGATAAGATCTAAACACATCTAAATTCAGAAAGGAAGTAGAAATAATTTCAGAGTAGAAGGAAAATCCTCAACTCTTTTCAACAACTCCTTCTCAAACACTTTTGTGGTGGACATATAATAAGCCCCCCATTTGCTCATAAAAACTGCGAATCAGCATAAGCCAATTGTTAATCCAGTCCTTCCAACCTGCATTTGTTTCCTGCAGAATATTTTCCAGGTCTGATTTTGTTTGCTCAGTGTTTAAGATTCATATTACAGGTTGATCCTTAGGAGCTTATACAAGGATCTCCCATGGAGCGGATGCTATCTGTTCCTATTAACTTTTTATTAATGAAGCATCTTTTAGTAGTTGCTTTTTTTACAGGTTGATCCTTAGGAGCTTATACAAGGATCTCCCATGGAGCGGATGCTATCTGTTCCGATTAACTTTTTATTAATGAAGCATCTTTTAGTAGTTGCTTTTTTCCTTCCCTTCCCCTTGGCAGCCTGCCTCTAAGACGTGGAAGAGCTGTAACCCACTTTCCTCCTTTCTCTGCCCCATCTCCGCTTTTCTCCACCTCCAACTCACAGTCAGATCCAAAAAAGTCCCATTCGTATGAGATCACAAGGCAAAGAGCTGGTTCTCCAGGTAACCACCTGATTCCAGCAGCTCCACACAGTCCTAGGTTATAGCATTTTGCATTTTCTCAACTACAATATTGGCCTGATTTCTTTACTTTTATATTTTCATAAGATGACAAAAATTAAAATCAGGCAATTTTATCAGTTGACAACATTTGAACATAACTTGAAAACAGGCAGATTCGGGGTTTGTGGAACCTTAGTTTTATATAATTGGGGGGTAGGAGGGTAGAAAGAGCACACTCCCTATTTTAAAAAGAATGCAAAACTACAAATACAAACTTAGGTATGACCACGTGAATACCCCTCCCAGGGACTCGGAAAAAGCCTGTGTGAGGGGCTCGAAGCTTAAGATTCATTAGTTTCCCAGTCAATACACCTCTTTTGGGAGATATAAAAGCCTAGAGAGGTTTCTACCACAGCATTCAAATTTCTAAAAAAAATCACTAAGCATAACGGTCTTCTATTACATCAATCCTCAAGACGCTATTCTTATCTCTCTTTCACAAACCACCATCCCTGCTGTTCTCTCTAATTTGGCAGCAGCAATTCATTATAAAAGTGCGTACGTGGGACTGGCTTGTGCATCCTCCCCCGATTTTGGCTTTAACTGTCTAGTTCCGTGTCAATTATGTAATAGCCAAAACAGGGAGTTTAATGGAGTACCAAAAGCACAGTCGTAGTTCTTACATAAGCCTTCATAAACCATCCATAAGATCTGCTCCCAGATTTGGATATTTGGAATTACATAAGGTAGACAGAAAACACTGATTCAGCAGCCAGGTTTATTTCTGACCTTAAAAACAATAAAAGTTTTTGCACTTAATTTGCTAGTTTATATTAACATAATTTTAACTTGATAGGGAAAATAATCTTCAATAGACTTTATTATTTTATCATATAAACATAAAGAACATCCTGACACTACTACCCAACTCTCACTGTTACCTCTGCACAATGAAATGTACCACTTAGGACTCCCATTAAGTATTCTACATGGAATCATGGGTCCCTGATAAACATTGACCATTCTTTGCAGGAAAAACAATCAAGAAAGATTATTTAGACAAAATACAAAAGTGTGCATGCTATAATTCTTCAACATATCTCCTTTCCAATACCATTTGTCTCTTCCCACATTTCTACCCACATATTTTTGAGTTACCTTAAACCACTCTAGCCACACCTTAGGCTACAAAGTGACAAATTAAAAGAAACAATGCTCTCCAATGAGTCTCACCCCTGGCTACACATTAGAATCACCTGGACAGCTTTTAACGTTACAGATGCCAAGGGCTCACCCCAAACCAATTAGAACAGGATATGGGGAAGCACCAAAAAGGGGGCTGCCTAGACGTCAGTATGTCTTACACTTTCTACTTTTGTCTTCCTCTTACCTGAAAAAATAAACATAAATGTGAGCAAAGGTTTTGTTTGGGGGTGGGGAGAAGAGACAGATCTTTAGCAACTGGTAACTCACAATGACTAAGTTTCCATCAGATATCAAAAATAAAATCATTCAATAGTTTGAAAGCCATAAAGGATATCTGTGGGATATTTTTTATCACTATCAGTAAGTAGTTAATAAAATTCTCATCAATTTTCACAATAAGCTTTACAAAATCTATTTTATTTTGTAATGGTTTACAATTCTACCTAATGACTTTTTTAAAGGGTCCTCTATTATCTTAAAAGGGTATCTCAAGCTAAGACCTTCAAGTAAAGTTTCAGTTTAAAACAGAAATTATGGTTCTGACTTATCTTCACGCTGTCTTAGATGCTCTGGCAATCACTCATAACTTTTTATTTGCACCAATGAGCACATATTTTTAAAGCACTTATATAACAGAGAGTACAAGCGTCTTTGGTATCCTGCCAAGAGTACTTCTTTCCGTGTTTGTATTTAAAATAGAACGGTAGTAACATCACTTGTGTGCCTGCAATTCCTTCTGTGCACAGGCTCAGAACGAAAAAATGGATGTAGCAAGGCGCTTCACTGCCTTACCATTATAAAGCTCGAAGGAAATGACACGTTCATAATAAATTAAGACGAAGACACAGACCAAATTATCCAAAGCGGGGGAGGGGGCCTCACTTTAACCCACCATCGCCTCTAAAACAGGGGGCGTTTAACCTGGCAGCCCGCGAAGGTGCCGAATGCCAGGCACTACCCCGGCCGGAGCAGGCGATGCGGGCAGAAAAGCAGAAGTGCTCGGAGGAGCGAAAAGCCCGACAGACCGCGCTGCCCGCGCCGCGCCGCCCCGCTCCCCGCCTCGTGCACCTGTCCTCCCGCAGCCTCCAGAAGCAGGCGCCGGAGCCCAGCCCGACCCCGCCGGACGGTGCAGAAGACCGGCCGCTCACCTGGGTCAGAAGGAGCCAAAAAGATGTCCAAGAGGCCACCGCTGCCCTGAGGGAGACTCTCATCCCGAACCAGGTTCCAACACGCTGCGTCCTCCTCCTCCCCAGCTGGACTTTTCTATCACCGGCAGGTCTGCACTCCGCCGACCGGTCAAGGCTTTCCGCAAAACGGGGCCGACAAACTTGCCCGGGGAGCCCGCCGAGGTGGCGCAGGTGGGGGACGACAGGCGCCCCCGCACCTGGAGACGCGGGGCGCGCTGTCCCCTCCGCCCGCCCACGCCCGGCCGC
>NW_007729753.1:136751-188369 GCF_000696425.1 Galeopterus variegatus | reverse complement strand
CTGCCGGCCGCCCCCGCGCGCGCGCCGTCCGGTTGCGGGTCCGAGCAGCGGTGGGCGGCGGCCCCGCTGGCCACCGCGGTCCCCGAGTACCAGGAGACCCCAGGTGAAGGAAGGAGTAAAACCGAGTTGACGGCTATCGGGCTGGGGGCTTCAAGGAGTGGATCTGCTGTTTTCCGCTTAAGAGAAAAGGGAGCGGCTTGGGATTATGAGCAGCAGGAAGAACTGGGGTTCAGCACTGGCAGCAACTTTGGAGGCAGCAGCGTTCCTGACTCACAGGAGCCCAAAGCCGTTCCCGAAAGGGTCTGCGGAAAAGGCGGGCGTTTCTTTCTAGAAGCAGGCTTATTTGCATTTAATAAGCACCAAATGAGCGTACGCGCTGTTCGAGGGGTTCCTGCAAGCCTTGACCTCTTATGGTAAATAAATGAGTTGATGTCTTCTCAGAGACCCTTCCAATCCCACCTGAAATGCTCCAGCTCCCCCAAGCAGTGAGGACTTCTGCAGCCTCGGGTTCAAGCAGCAATGGAATAAAGATTTATCACTATAAACGTGAAATGAGCCTTTGCACTATTTAGGTTGGCTTTTTTTTTTTTTTTTTTTTTTTTAACAACTGAGATTCCTTGATGAAAGAAAATCGTGAAATAGCACTTTTTTTTTTCATACCACTGTCTTTTAAGATTATTTTATCTGATCTCCCTTCTCCTCTGGAAGAATCTAGGGCAGATTGCATGGCTTTTTCTGGCACTTTCAGGTGCTAATAAACAGTCTGATTCGCTGGTATTAAAAAGTCCAGTCCAATCAAAATCAAAACTTTATTCTCGTTCCATTTAAGCGTTCCCACTCCCGTCCTACCATCCACCAGCTCCCAGCCTGACGCAGGCCGGCATGGAGAAGGAAAACGACGTTTACTTTTAAGTACTGAGTCCTCGCTCTGGCGAGCTCAGTGAACACTGGCTCCTCCAAGCTGGGCTGGGTGAAGTCATACCTGCGGCTCCCACCTCAGCTTCTCCTCTGGTGGTCTACCTCTCACAGACCCTCTGCCAGGCACCATGCCCCAGTGAGCAGACCCAGCTAGCTGCCTTCCACCAAGTTCACGCTGGCCCCAGACGACGCCTGGCATTTTTGCCCATCTCACCCTAGAAGTGCAGTACATTCTCTTCATTTTCTGGTCACAGGTAGCTCTAGATGGTCTCTGTCCTTGAGGCTTCTCGGGCAGCCTCTCTGGGTTCATGCATGTCCCCATGCATTCCAGCTGCCACATAACCAGGCTGTCCATGTAGTTCTCCAGAAACTCACCTTTCTTTGCACCAAGTGGGTGGGTCCTCCCTGCCACCCCAGACAGCACCTTATCTTTCTCACCACCAACCTTCTCCCTCGAGCACTCTCTCCTTTCCTTCTATTTGGGCTGAAGGCAGAGCCCATACTTAGCAACTTCTACAAAGGCCCAGTACCTCTATCTATATGTAGAGACGCCTGTCTGGCAGCACCAAGGTGAACCCCTCAGATCTCAGGAGCATAACTAAGAGCCTCCAGCTGTCACACTTTGGAGATTCGCCACAGCACTCACACCAAGGTCACACGTCCCTCAGCTGTCCCCAGCCCACGATTGAGCATGGTAGGAGCACTAGAACTATACCCTTTCTGCCTGTTGCATGTCCCCTTGACCAGGCGGCCTTTGCTTAGGAACTCCCACCACCTGGCCAGGGCTTCCTCAGGACTATGCTGCCATCTGGGGCTCTTTCTACCCAATCTTCCTCCTTTTCCTCTCTCCATTCTCAAGGGTCAGACCTACATCGCAGTCTGAAGGCTCTTCTCAGCTGCAGGCCAAACTCCTTCTACCTCCTGCACTATCCTGCACAGGTGTTTTCTCCAATACATCTTGGTTGGTTTTGGGAGGTGATCCCAGGAAGCAGAAGTGATGAGATTGAGATATTGAGACAGGGAAGTACGAGAAGGCAACATGAAGGTGTATTTTCAAGGGCACTGCTGCACGCAACAGGCTCACAGGCGCACCATACTACCAGGATCTCTGGGAAGCTTATGAACAGTCCTCCCGGAATTGTCAGTTCTCCAGCTAGTTCTCCAGAAGCTCACCTTTCAGAGACATGGGGCTGAGCGTTCACCCTCTGGCTCCCATTCTCTGTCGATTGGAATTGCCTTTGGGGCTTAACTCAAAAGGCATTCAGGGCTTTGGAAAGTCCCTAAGGCTGAAAACAGTGGCCCACGGCAGCATCCTTGAGGTGGGACAGGGTCAACAGCACCCATCAGAGCTGTGGCTGGGAGGTGGCCAAGGAGATGTGGCCCAGGGCAGCGATGGTGTCTGCCAGAGCAGGCCTTGGGAGCATTCTCCCCAAACCTTGCCAGACTGAGGAGCATGTACATAGATAGGCCAGAGGCATCCATCCACCTTGAGAAAGTCCAAGTTGCTGAAATGCCAGTGGGAAAGGACTGAGGAAGAAGGAATAGAGCAGTGTTTGCGAGCTGTGGAGGACAGCTGGGCAGCAGCCTGGCTCACCAAACAGCAGGAGAGTTATGAGGGGTCGGTGCCTGTGTGAAGGGACCAAGAATGAGATTGAATCATGACTCAAGCCAAATCCACGGGGAGCTCTGGAGCGTGCTCGGGGTGCTGTGTGGGAGCCTGCTCCTACCAGCCCAAGAGCACCATTGATTCAATTTTTAGGAATTTTGTGAACCAGTTTTTAAACACAGTCATTATTAAAGACTATATAAATCTATAATTGTATACAGTTTATATATTAAATTTTAAAAAAACTTAATAAATACTCAAAACTCATCACTTCCTAATTAATATTGTTGAATTTATTTACGACTAGTATATCTGTATGATGAAAACATTATATGATAGTGTACTATTTGGGGGATATTCCCAACTCCACATTTAGTGATATTGTTTGGTAGCTTGAAATCGTCCACGGAGGGCATATATTCACCACAGAAATCAGCAAACACTACAGATCAGGGTGTTCTCCCCCACAGAGCCAGTGGTTAAACATTTACAGGCTCACCACAGCATATTTACAGCATATACGACATGGTCAGCATCGTCTCAGGGTGGACGAAATGGTTTGGTCTCCGTGTCCATACTGGACCGCCATCAGATGTGGACTGTCCGGGGCAGGTGTGCTCTCGGGCGAGGGCTCTCTGCAGGTGAGGCACCTGCTCAATTGCCAACTGAGGTGACAAGTCCTTCCTGGAAGGAGCAGCTCTGTACTCTCCACACTGGCATAAAGTTGTTTACAGTATTTTCTTATTCATTTAAAATACCTGCTGCTTCTGTAGTTATAGCCATTTTCATTTCTAATATTGTTTAGATGTGTCTTTTTTCTTAATCTTTTTTCCTTACTTTATTATGCCTAAGGTTTGTCTTTTTCGTGTGTTTTTAAAGAACCAGTTTTTTTGGTTAGAGCATGATGTTAGTAACACCAAGGTCAAGGGTTTGATCCCCATACCAGCCAGCTGCAAAAAGAAAAAAAACAAAAACAAAAAAACCCCACCAGTTTTTGAATTTGTTGATTCTATTGCATTTTATTTACAATTTTACTAATTTCTGCTCTGATTATTATTATTTCCTCTTTTCTGTGTTCTTTGGGTTTATTCTGTTGTTCTTTTTCTGACTTCTCAAGTTCAAAGCTTAGCTCATTGGTTTTCAGTCTTTCTTTTTTCCTATAAATTTCCCACACATTTTTATCTGTGATACTTTCAATATCATTAAATTTTAAATTTTTAATTTCCATTACAATTACTTCTTTGACCCACAAGTTATTTAGAAGTGTGTTTATAATTTCTAAATTCATGAGGCTTTTTTGGATATCTTTTTGCTCTTAATTTCTAATTACATTGTGGCCAGAAACCATGGTCTGTTTAATACAGATTCTTTAAAATCGATATAGACTTGGTTTGTGGCCTATTCATAAATACTCCGTATTCTTGAAAGGAATGTGTATCTTCTAACTCTTAGGTGCAGGGTTCTATGTCGGGCTTTTTAGATAAAACGTTTTAAATTTTTGGTTCAAATATTCTATATCCTTTGTAATGTTTTGTCTCTGTGAGCTATCAGTTAGTGAGAGAAGAGTATTATAATTCCCCACTATGATGCTGAATTTGGTTAATTTCTCTTTGCAGTCCTGTGAGCTGCTGCTTTACATATTTATTGGAGCTATGTTATTAGGGGCAAACAAGTTTTGAAATGTTATATATTTCTTTTTTTTTTTTTTTTTCCTTTTTGTCTTTTTTACTGACCGGTAACGGGATTACAACCCTCAGTGTCGCGCCCGCACCGCGCTCAGCCAGTGAGTGGGAACCGGTCTCCACATGGGATCCGAACCCTCGGTGGGAGTGCCGCCACGCTCCCAAGCGGCGCACTCTCCAGTGCGCCACCGGGCCGGCCCAAAATGTTATATATTTCTGATAAAATATATCTTATCATAATGTAGTGAGTCTCTTTCTCGCTAATACTTTTTAACCTTAAAATATATTTTCTTCTGATATAAGTATTGCTAGAGACACTTCCTTTTCACTAATAATAGCCATGTATCTGTTTCTATCTTTTAACTATACTTTGTTTTCCTAGGTGTGTTCCATGTACCTTCGCAATATCTGGTTATTTTTATTCAATCTGACAACGTCTGTCTATTAATTTGTAAACCTGCCCTATTTAAAACAATTACAATTACTTACACAGTTGAACCTATTCTCACCATATAACTTTGTGCTTTCTGTTGGTCCTGCTTTTTTATGCATCTTCTTTTCTGCCTGCCTTAGATTGATTAAGGGAAATTTTCTGCTGTTTTATATTTCCTGTTATAAAAATTATATGCTTGGGGCTGGCCCAGTGGCGCACTGCTACAGTGCGCCGCTTGGGAGCGTGGTGACGCTCCCGCCGAGGGTTCGGATCCCACATACAGACTGGTTCCACTCACTGGCTGAGCGAGGTGTGGGTGCAGCACCGAGGGTTGCGATCCCATTGCCGGTCCCAGTCCGGTACGGGCGCGACACTGAGGGTTGTGATCCATTGCCGGACACGAACAAAAGACAAAAAGGAAAAAAAAAATTATATGCTTTACTTTTTTCTTCCAGCAGTTATCCTTAAACTTGTATATAGGTAACCAGAAATTCAGTCGTTGCTGGGCTGGATGCAGATGTCCAGGGGTGTGGGTGAAGCCCTCAACCTCCTATCACCCCAGTTCAAGAACCCAGGGTGTTTCCAGTGGTGGCTTGGTGGTTGTTGCTGGGCTGGTTGCAGATGCCGGGGGGAGTGTGGCTGAGGCCCTCAGCCCCCCACTGCCCCAGCTTGGGAGCCCAGAGCACTTCTAGCAGCAGCTCAGTGATTGTTGCTAGGCTGGTTGTGGATGTCGGGAGGCATTGCACTTTGGTCCTTTGTGTCTAGGTGTGGATTTCTTTTTATTCCTTTTTCTGTGATTTATTGTGCTTCCTGCACAATTCTTGTCTTTTGCCAATTTTGGAAAATTCTCTAGTACTATCTTCTAATACTGACTTTTTCCCCATTCTATATTTCTGGAATTCCAAAAATGCACGTTAGACTTTCTTATTCTACTCTTTGTGTCTCTTAGTCTATTTTTCTCACCCCACTCGCCCCACCCCAGCCTTTTATTTCTCTCCCTCTCTCTGAATTCTAGATAATTTCTTCCTATCTCTATTTTATTTCACTAATTTGTCACCACCAGTATCTAATCAACAGTTTACCCCATTCATTAAACTTTTCTTGACATTCTCTTTAGTTCTTATTTCTTTCCAGTTAGTTCTTTTCTAAATATGCCCATTCATTTTATAGTCTCATTCTTTTCTCATATTTTCAGTTCCCTGTTTAATTCCAGCAAACCTTAAAATACCTTTTAAATTTTAAAATATGATTAGTAAAATACCTGAAATCCTTGAGCATATAATAATGTTATTTGCTTTTTGTCTTAATCATTTCAGGCTGCAATAACAAAATATCATAAACTGGGTGGTCTATAAAGAACAGAAATGTATTTCTCACAGTTCCAGAGGTTGGGAAGTTCAAGATCAGGGTTGGGCTTTGGTGAGGGCTCTCCTCTGGATTGCAATTGCCACCTTCTCCTTATACCTTCACATGGTAGAACGAAAGTGAGCTGGCTCTCTGGCCTTTTCTTAAAGGACACAAATCCCACTCAAGGAGGCTGTACCCTCATGAGCTAAGTACCTCCCAAAGGTCCCACCTCTAAATACCATCATATTGGGAATTAGATTTCAATGTATGAATAGTAGGGGAGCACATTCAGTCTATGACACTTTTTCTGCTGACATTCACTCATTGTATTCTCATATATTTGGTAATTCTTTGTTTAGAGATCATGTTTGATTTCCTTCTGGACTCCTTTTACTGATGGATGGGTCTTTTTATAATCTACCCTTTTACTGACAATGTATGCAGAGGTCTTAGTTCCAACATTTTCCTTGTATAAACCAAATACCTAATCTTCTATCCCCCAAGCAGTCAAACCCTATTTTATAGGCAATCTGCTTATTAATTGCTTATGACTGTAGGTTCAGTTCCTTCTCTCTCTTTTTATTTTAGAGACTGGTCAACTTCTTTTACTTTTTTGTGAGATTAGCTATACATCAAAATGTGTTATTATGGTCTGGGTTCTCCTAAATGCAGAACATGAGACAAAGTTTTGTGTGCAGGTGGTTTATTTGGGAAGTGATCCCAGGGAACAGCAAAAAGGGACCAGGGAATGAGGGAAAACAAACATTTCTTCATAGAGTCAGCCACTGCTCCAAATGGCTTACACTCGACCTTGCTGGGTTCTTATAAAATGCTTCTCAGATATGTCTCCTTGCACCACTAGTATCTCTTGTGTTTTACAGTAAGTCCAAGCCATCCCAGTTTCCTTCACAGTGGGGGCCAGCAGTAATCTTTAAAGAGGCTTCATACCAGTGGGTTAGAAGGACAAGCTATAGTATCTCCTGTTGCATCTGGTTCCTAGAAAGTCATTGATAACCAACATGTTCCTCTTCTATTTCCCATTCCAGATTTTCTTTATCTCTGCCAGGGCTTTGGCCAGGCTTGGCTGCTTATCAGGTGAAGTGACGCTGACCTTCCTCCCTGAGGGACCTGAGCTCTTAGTTCCCTTAACTTTTTTGAGAATAGCTACTACAATTATCCATTTATTGCAGTTTCTGGGCATCAAGTAGTGAAAGATGGCAAGTAAGTCTCCTGCATTCCAGCATACTTCTTTTTGAGCAATCATACAGCAACAATTTTAGCTCCTCGTGACATCCAGGGTCAATGTCTCCTGCCAGAATAATAACTCCTTCCTTTGCCTGCTGGTCTGTTGGCATGGGGAGCTCAAAGTGACCAGATGGTCATTGTAGCTTCAAGTTCTTTGGAACATTACAGTAAATCAGGGACTCTAATCCAGCAAAGTCCAAGGTTTTAGAGGAAGGGCAAATTATGAGAGGGTCGCTGGAAGTATTAATAAGAGGGCCTAATTCTACTTATGCCCTGTGGTTCTTGGACCAATATATTTTAACTATTGACCACACAGCACCATCCATCAGCCAACAGTTTAGCACACATACCGCGGAGAAGGTTCAGCCGCAAAATGTGTGTGTGTGTGTGTGTGTGTGCTTGTGTGTATATAAAAGCTTTTTTCTTCTTGGAGGAGAGTCTGCATTTTTCTGCTCAGTCTGACCTGAGAGCTGATTGTGCATGCCAGCCTGGAGGCACTGGGGGGACAGTGGGGGCAGGTCTGGAGGAGCACAGCATAATATTATGAGGAGCTTGCCTCAGGTGAGATCTTTACAGGAAATAAAGTAAGCGGGGTGTTCTCTCCTCAGCAAAAGAGACGGGGCTGCTTCCACCAGTCCAGATGGCTCAAGGAAATCTGGGGATTGAAAGCACATCGGCTTGTCAACCCAAACATCCCTGTCCAAGATCTCAGGACCCTACTTGTTTTATATCATGGCACTGACTTTGCCGTGGAAGACCAGCTGAGGCTGTGCCTGCAGCTGTCTGACTGGGAAGCACTCCAGTCAAAATCCCATCCTGAGGGTCTGCTTTCCAGAGCCACTTCTAGAACTGACTGTCTTGGCATAGGTTCCCCTGAAAGCACATCCTAAGAGGACATAGGGAGAAACTTACATTCAGGCAGATTATTGGACCAGTGATCTAAGAAGCAGTTATATGGAGGGAGTTAGAGAACATGAAAGGAGGGAAAACCAATATTGTATGCATTATTGAGTTGGCCACCAAGCGTGAATGATACTACATCTTGCCAGGTCCTTATGAAGAACCCTTTACGGAGTGAATCTCGGAAATGTCTTCCTGGGAGAGAAAAGGGTCACACTCTTTAGCCACTGGCTTCCATTTCTACTGGTCATGGGTCGTCCACATGTCTTAAGTCGCCCACTCTTCCAGGGTGGGGCTGTGTGAGAGACGAGAAGTTTCTACAGGTAGCCCACGTACCTGTACACCAGAGGTTCTTCAGGGAGGAAAACAGGAGATGCCCAGGGCAGAATCAAGCTGAGGTGCTGTCTGGTGACTCTGGCATGAGGCTGTTCTGAGCCTCTTGAAACTGGCTGCCGCAGCTGCAGCTAAAGCAAACAGTGGAACCAAATGGATTAACAGAAGTCCACAAGCAGTGTCCATTATCCACTGTTAACTGGATAGTTTATGCATTTTTAAGGATTTACAGAGGTCCACAAGCAGTGTCCATTACCCAATGTTAACTGGATAGTTTATGCATTTTTAAGGATTAACAGAAGTCCACAAGCAGTGTCCATTATCCACTATTAACTGGATAGTTTATGCATTTTTAAGGATTTACAGAGGTCCACAAGCAGTGTCCATTACCCAATGTTAACTGGATAGTTTATGCATTTTTAAGGATTTACAGAGGTCCACAAGCAGTGTCCATTACCCACTGTTAACTGGATAGTTTATGACATTTTTAGGGATTTACAGAGGTCCATGAGCAGTGTCCATTATCCAATACTAATTGGATAGTTTACAACATTTTTAAGGATTTGAATCAGGGATTGTTTTTTTCTTAGAAAATCTAGTCTCTCCAAATATCTGGAAGGAGAATAATTACACTGGTCTCTGTGCGTGTGCCTGTGGAGTAGACTGCAGAAGTCTTGCAGTGGGATAGGAATAGCACCAAAGTGTCAAAATCAGAAGGTGTTGTTTCCAGTCTGACATTGGCTGTATACCCTAAGCAGGTTACCCAACTTCTGTGAGCTTCATTTTCTGCATCTATAATGGGAGGGGGAATAATAAAAAGTATATCACCTACTTTGTAGGACAGGAATCAAAGAGATAATGAATACAAAAGTGTTTTAGAAGCTGTAAGTGCCTTACAATTCATGATGATTGTAAATATTAAGGCTTACTCCTGGTGGCCTGGCTGCTCTGTGTACCCCACTCCCAGAACCAAACCATACCAAGTCCTGGGCTTTTGATAAGAAAAAAATTGTCATGAAGGGCTGGCCAGTTAGCTCAGTTGGTTAAAGCACGATGTTGTTAACACCAAGGTCTTGGGTTCAGATCCGCATACTGGCCAGCTGCCAAAAAAAAAGAAAAAAAAATTGGCATGAGATGGAAGCTTAAGAGAAAAGAAAAAACCAGATATGACGTATGATGATATTCTTTGGAATGAAGCAGACATGTCCCAGTGATATACTTTATCACATAAAATGTTACCGGGGCAGGAATGTGGATAAATTGGAACCCTTGTGCACTATTGGTAGGAATGTGCAATGGTGAAACCACTATAAAAAACAGTACAGAGGTTCCTCAAAAAATTAAAAATTGAATTGCCATATGATCCATCAAATCCTCTGCTAGGTATATACCCAAAAGAATTAAAAACCAGGACTCAGACAGATATTTGTACACCCGTGTTCATAGCAGCATTATTCACAGTAGCCAGCAGGTAGACAAAACCCAGATGTCCATGACAATGAATGGATAAACAAAATGTGGTATATATATATGCAGCAGAATATTATTCAGCCTTAAAAAGAAACAAAATTCTGACATATGCTGTGACATGGATAAACCTTGAGGACATTATGCTAAGTGAAATAAGCTAGACACTAAAGAACAAATACTGCGTGACTCCACTCACATGACATACCTTGACTAGTCAAATTCATAGAGCCGGAGAGTAGAATGGTGGCCGCTGGGGGCTGGGCAGGAGGTGGAGGAGCATGGTGAGTTGATGTTTAATGGGTATGGAGTTTCAGCTTTACAAGACAAAAAGCATTCTGTGGATGAATGGTGGTGACGGTTGCACAACAATGCAAATGTCCTTGGTGCCACTTAAAAATGGTTCAGATGGTAAATTTTATATTACGTGTATTTTATGACAATTTTTTAAAATGTAACCAGGGATTGAAGTAATATAGAAGGCAAAGGGGTGATTTTCACAACAAGAGCACCTGCTGCATCTAGGACCAGTGTGGCAGCCTTGGCTTTCTGGGAGTTTGGGCCTGAAGCTGTGTAAGGCTGATGGGTGTGTGGACATCCCCCATCCAGTGGCCTCCCCACCCCACCCTGAACATCCTGCCCAGCTCCCAGGCACACATTTCCTGTGAGTCCTGGTCCATGCACACCAGACTCTAGGCCTCCCAGGTGCTCCCCGTCCCTCTGCCTCTGCTCTGCCACCACCGGCCTGTAGAGTACACCAACATTTATAAAGCAAATGTATTTCACAGGGCCTAGTTTCCGAAACCCTACAGTTTCAGGTTTAACCTAACTTTTTAGAATTACATATAGAAGTGTTAACCTTGCAAAAGACAGGAAAGTTTCCCCAGTCTAAATTCTCTGACATAGATAAAAAATTATAACACAGCAAGGACAAATGCCCTTGGAGAGGGTTAACCTACTGATTGATATGTTAAGTTGCTTTATAGTTATGTAAAAGTACTGAGGAAACTGCTGTAAGAAAACACAGTATTTGCTAAGAACACAGTATTTGCTAAGGACGTAAGTTATAAAACAAAATAATGCACATGAAATCTTGACCCAAGCCTGCACCCACTGGGGGGCCTCATCTCTGCCCCGTTCCCTTTCTCCTCACCCCACCCTCCAACACAAGCTTTATCCCGAGTTTCATGTTCATTATTCTCTTGTCTTTCTTTTAAAATAATTTTATCACATGTGAATAATATATTGGTGAGGTTTTTTAGCTTTATTAAAATGGTACCATACTTAATAGGGTTCTGCAGCTTGCTATTTTTACACAACATAATGTTGCTAAGATTCATCAATGTTGTAGCACATAATTGAAGTCTATTCATTTCCAATGCTCTATGATACTCCATTATTTTCTTGTTGGGTTATTTTTACTTTTTGTTGTTATGAATCCGTATGAACATCTCATAACAATCACTTTATGTATCAAAAAGTATTCAAGATAGTGCCAATTATTTTTCCAGTGTGGCTGTACCAATGCACATTTTCACCAGCAATATAAAAGATTTTCCATTTATTCTCATCGTCTCCAGCACCACACGCTCCCGAGTAAGCTAACCAGCCAGCCCTCCAACACTTGATAGGGTCAGACTTCTTACTTTTTGGCAATCAAGTGTGTATAAAATATCTGTGTTCCTACTTGGTATTGCCCTGATTACTAATGAGACAGAGCATCTCTTTCTTTGGTTATAAGCCATATGTATTTCCTCTTTTGTGAAATACCAGTTTAGGCTGGCCAGTTAGCTCAGTTGGTTAGAACACAGTGTTGTAACACCAAGTTCAAGGGTTTAGATTCCCGAACCAGCCAGCTGCAGAAAAAAAGAGAGAGAGAGAGATACCAGTTTATATCTTTTGCTTATTTTTCACTCGTATGTGGTCACCTGTCTTACAGATTTGTAGAAGTTCATTGCATATTCTGTATACCAATTTGTTGTTGGTTATATGTATTAAAATGTGTTCTCCCAAATATGTCTTGACTTTCATTTTTCTAATGACATGTTTTGAAGAAGTCTTAATTTTAAAGTAGTCAAATTTACCTACTTTTCCTTTCATGAGTTTCTTTTTTTTTTTTTTTTTAAAGATGACCAGTAAGGGGATCTCAACCCTTGACTTGGTGTTGTCAGCACCACGCTCAGCCAGTGAGCAAACCGGCTATCCCTATGTAGGATCCGAACCCGTGGCCTTGGTGTTATCAGCACCACACTCTACCGAGTGAGCCACGGGCCGGCCTCCCTTTCATGAGTTTCTTTTTTTTTTTTTTTAAAGATGACCAGTAAGGGGATCTCAACCCTTGACTTGGTGTTGTCAGCACCACGCTCAGCCAGTGAGCAAACCGGCTATCCCTATGTAGGATCCGAACCCGTGGCCTTGGTGTTATCAGCACCACACTCTACCGAGTGAGCCACGGGCCGGCCTCCCTTTCATGAGTTTCTTTTTTTTTTTTTTTAAAGATGACCAGTAAGGGGATCTCAACCCTTGACTTGGTGTTGTCAGCACCACGCTCAGCCAGTGAGCAAACCGGCTATCCCTATGTAGGATCCGAACCCGTGGCCTTGGTGTTATCAGCACCACACTCTACCGAGTGAGCCACGGGCCGGCCTCCCTTTCATGAGTTTCTGTGTCTTGTTTACGAAATTCCTCTAGCATTTCTTGAACATTAAAAAATAAAATAAAAAAAAGAAATTCCAAGTTTAGAAAGATGGTCTCCTACATATTTTTTCTAAAAGTATTAAAATTCTGCCTTTCACATTTTAAGTACTCAATCAACTTGGAATTGATTTTTGTGTTTTGTGTGAAGTGAGAATCCAATTTTAATTTTATCCATATGAATACCCAGATGTTCCAGAACTGTCTATTAAATAGTTTCTTCTTCCCCTAATTATCTGCAATGCCACTTCTGTCATATATCAAAGATGCATAAGCATGTGGCCTTCTTTCTGAACTCTTTATATTGTTCTCCAGGTCAATTTTTCTATCTCTGCACCAACATGCAATGCATAAATGCTACAGATTTATAATGTCTTTATATTAGCTAGGAAATGTGCATCTACCTTATGCTTCTGGGCTATTTTTGATCCCTTTCTCTTCCACATAAATTTTGGCACCAACCTGTCAACTTCAATGAAAATTCCATTTGGCTTTTATTTTGAATTTGGAGAAAATTAATAACCTCATGCTATCAAGTATTTCTCTCCAAAAGCATAAATATCATTCCATTTACTTAGGTATTCTTTAAAGCCTTCCAGTAAGATCTTATGATGATCTATATATAGATCTTGCACATCTTTTGCTAGTGTTATTCCTAGTGTGGCAGGTTGCCAATTGTCTCCAAAAATTTCATTCTCCTCTTCCTGAGCACACGGCCACCCAGTGAGAGATTCTATTCTTCCCAGGAGTGATAGTGCAGTTTCTAAGTACCTCCTCCTTGAAACACTGCTTTCCCTGGACCTCAGCTTTTCCTTGTGTTGTGTTGATCACCACATTGACATGGGAATGGCCAGCTTGCATTATTCAGATGAGGACAGAGCTCTTGGGAATAACCTAGCAACAATGTGGAAGGAAGCCAGGCCTCTGGATGACCTATCAAAGCACAGATGCCCCACCAGCCTACACCAGCCGAGCTAAAAACTTCTCTCTTACTTAAGTCATGGTATTTGGTGATATCTTGTTGTGGCATGGTGTCTTTTTTATACACTGTTAGATTCTCTTTAGTGATATTTTATTTAGGATTTTTACATCTATGCTTAAAAGTGAGATAAAACTGTAACTTTCTTCTATTGTAGTGCTCTTTTCTTGTTTTGATGCCATAAAATACATTAATAATATTTCCACTCATTCAATTCTCTGGGAGAATTTACATAAGATAGAGTAATCTGCTCCAGGCTTCAAGTCAAGATGGCAGAATAGATGGTAACCGATATCACTCTCTCTCACAATCAACCAATTCACAACTATTAAAAAGCAATGACAGACAAGCTGGGGCCACTAGAGCTCAGGGGAAGAGGAGGAGAGACCTATAGAGTGCATGAAGGTGGGAGAAACCATGATGAGAGAAAGAAAGAACCGCTCCCACCATTTCAAGCCCTGGCAGCTTCAAGGCTAGCTCTGGTGAGCACATGGAGCAGGAGCTGGCAAAAGCCACAGCTGTGCCCTTCATAAGAAATTGCTTGGAGGCAGCAGGGGAGAAGAGGGCCTTGGTGGCCCCCAGGACAGCAAGACCACTAGCAGATTTCCTGTTAATTCACGTGGGAGCAAGGAGTTCAGACAACAGAAAAAAGGAGGCACTCAGAGGCCATCGAGTCATCACAAGGGACAGGCATGCAGCTCATCCCATGAGAGGTGTTTAGGGTGTGGGTGGTGTGCAAGACAGGCCACCAGGGGAGCATTGGGGCACAGCATACACAGCTGATATGCCCTCCAGTTAGCACAGGACCACTCAGTGGAGACTGGTCAGGAGTTTGGAACTGCAGGGGGTGCAGTTTGCTGAGAGAATTTAAGCCCAGACCAGAGTTTCCACACAACCCAGGTGTACCAGACCTCACAAGACCCGGAAGTGCTTACGAGGTCAACAATTAAAACCTGGGCTGTACTAAAAGCCTTCCCAAAGGAATCAGCAGCAAAGCAGCAATTCAGCTCAACCACAGGGTTCAAGTGCTGGTCCCCACAAGAAGTTCCCCCATTTTAGAAGTAACTAAAGGACAACAAATTAGATCCAGAGCACAGTTTAAATGGTGGGAACAGCAAATAATCCAACACAAAACTGAAAAAAAAAAAAAACCAAAATACCCACAGCTCAAAGACAAAGTTTGATATTAACTAGTCTAACACCACCAAAGCACACTATAAAACCTAGAAGGACTGAAAGCCCTCTGGGATCCCAAGCCAGGGAGGTGGGAGGGCCTTGGGCCTCAGGCATGCCCCCAAGAGCCACACCCAGGCCACTGCCAGAAGCATCCCAGGCTCCTGAGCCAGGGCAATAGGGGGCCGAGGACCTCAGCCGCACATCCCCGACATCTGCAACCAGCCTAACAACAACCTACGAGCTGCCACAGGAAGTGCCCCGGGCTCCCGAGGCAGGGCAGCAGGGGGCCAAGGGCTCCAGCCATGCCCCCCCTGACATCTGCAACCAGCCCAGAGATGGCCACCCCCCTGATATCTGCATCCAGCCCAGTAATGACCAAGCTGCCACCGGAAGCCCTCTGTTCTCCCCTGCCAGAATAAGGGGGGTGCCACAGGCTTTGATCATGCCACCCTTCCTTCTACCCTATCGCCTTCCCCTTTTTCCTTTCCCCCTACCCCCCAACTGCTCCACAACAACATCTTAGAATGAGGCATGGAGCTGGGGGAAGTCAAACACAGCCACAACTAGGCAAGCTGCCACCACAGCCCCAGGGCCCTGCCGTGGTCCTTAGTCATGGAGCTGAGGAAGCTGAACCCAGCTGCAACCAGGTAAAGAGTACACCCAAAACACCATTTCCACACAGATAGCCCACTATAGCCACCACAATTGCCATGGTTGCTGCCAAAGCAACTAATCTCTATAACAACAGTCACAGCCACCATGCTAATAGCACAACAGACTCTCAACTGCGTTGACACAAGGAGAGGCACCAGCGGAGACTAAAAAAAAAAAAAAGAAGAATTTCTCTCTCTACACCAAGCACACTTCAGGGTAATAGAAGACGCTTCTGTTTTACAATAATAGGGGAGAACTTGATCACACCTGTGTCAGTACTGTACAGATCATCCAGGTAACAAACCAACAGAGGAATAGTTGACCTATCAGGTGGAGAGAACAAATCTATGGTTACTAGAGGGGGGAGGGGAGCGGGAGAAATTGGATAAGGGGCATAAAGAATAAGTATGATTTATAATAATGAATATGCTAATAAAAAATAAATTTAAAAAAAGAAAGAATAATCTGCTTCTAGAAAGTTTAGCTGAACTCTACTGTAAAATCATCTGGTTCTCATGTTCTTGTCAGGAAGAATTTTTACTATTGAGTGATTTGATTTCTCTAGTACATTCTTTGTTAATAAATAATAAGTGCTATCTTGATGCAGTTTTAATTTCTATTTTTTACCTTACTAAAGGGGTTGATCATCTTTCCATGTCTATTAGTTGTGGTTTTCCTATTTTGTGGGTTGCCAGTTTATCACCTTTTCCCATGGTGATCAATTGGATTAGTTCCTTTTGCTCTCCCACTGTGGATGGAATACCATTCCCTACTTCCAGTGATGTTGTGTTTGCCCATATTACTTGGGCAAGAAAGTGTTAGAGAACATGGTAGTTTATCTCTTGCACTTTTGCCATCCAGATGAGAACCAGTCCTGGGTAAGCATTTGTCTTAGTATGATGACAGACTCTTGGGGTAGACATGTACCCAAACAGAATCTTGTAGCCAAGCCCAGCCAACTTGCAACCCAAAGCACAGTCATCTATCCAAGTCCAGCCTAACTCAGTCAAATCAGAGTGGGCTTGCAGATTTGTGTTGGAATAAATGCTGCTGCTGCAAGCCACTAAGTTTTAAGGGTATTTGTTACATGGCTTTATTGTAAAAATAGCTGACTAATACATCTATCCATTAATGTGTTAGAAATTTTCTTATCAATTTGTAGAATTTTAAAAATATAATTATTACTTCATTGCTATAACTATTCTCCTGTGACAGTTTGCCTTGTATTTTGATGATTTTTAAAATTTTACCTAAGGGGCCGGCCCGGTGGCGCACTGCTACAGTGCGCCGCTTGGGAACGCGGTGGCACTCCTGCCGAGGGTTTGGATCCCACATACAGACCGGTTCCCGCTCACTGGCTGAGCGAGGTGCGGGCGCAACACCGAGGGTTGCGATCCTGTTGCCGGTCCCGGTCCGGTACGGGCGCGACACTGAGGGTTGCGATCTGTTGCCGGACACGAAAAAAGACAAAAAGGAAAAAAAATAAAATAAAAAAAATAAAAAAATAAAATTTTACCTAAGGAAACTTTTTTTTTTTTTTCCTTTTTTGTCTTTTTTCATGACCGGCAACGGATCGCAACCCTCAGTGTCGCGCCCGTACCGGACCGGGACCGGCAACAGGATCGCAACCCTCGGTGTTGCGCCCGCACCTCGCTCAGCCAGTGAGCGGCTGGTCTGTATGTGGGATCCGAACCCTTGGCGAGAGCGCCACCGCGCTCCCAAGCGGCGCACTGTAGCAGTGCGCCACCAGGCCGGCCCCGTACCTAAGGAAACTTTTACTTTTAGTTAAACTTGTGTGTTTTTATTTTCCTACTACTTTTGAACCTATACAGTCCTCTCCAATTCTGAGATTTAAAAAATAACCAACTCCATTTTCTATTTTTCTAAAACTTTAAAAATATGTAACTTTGTAATCTATCTGGAACAAGAGAGTTATATTAATCATTCTTATTTTTTCCTGAGTTCTATGTAATATATGTGGGAGCCCTAAAATTAATCCTATTTCCAATCGGAAAAATATTTAAGCTGAAAACTCATGAAGATTACATAAGTAGTTAGCCTCTTAGCTAATGTTTCTTTTTACTTTAAATTTTTAATTAAATTAGCATACCAATTTAACTACTTCAATTACATTGTGTTTAACCAAACTGAAATTAAGCTTTTATTGGCTGCCCAATTCCTCCAGAGAATTTAAATTTACTAGAACCTTCTACTAACCCACATCTTTGTCCCTTAGTAGCCAAAATAATAAAGCTGCTTTCAAAAAGTTTTACTATTTCAAGTTTCTAGATTTTCGTTTTTTTTAAAAAAAAAAAAAGATCAACGGTAAGGGGATCTTAACCCTTGACTTGGTGTTGTCAGCACCACATTCTCCAAAGTGAGCCACAGGCCAGCCCTCAGCTTCTAGATTTTCTTATGATCCTCTCGTCTGTACAACCTGGCATCGAAGGATGCATATTTCATTGTTGAAAGGACTAGAAAAATGTTGCATGAATAGCATTTGCATATTGACGGCACGCTGGCGTGGGTGGATGTCTGTCCTTTAGTGGTGCCCTCCCTGATTCTCCCATGTGGGATGTGTTGCTCTGCCTCCCGCAGTCCCACGGCAGTGTGTCTGCAGGACTGGCGTTGCAGTGTACTTTCGTTTAAACGTTTGTCCATCTCATTTAGCTGAGCTCAGGCCTCATTCATTTCTAGTTGTCTAGTACCTATCTTGGTGCTTAGTACATAGAAGATGCTCAGTAAATGTTGTTGATTGATCAACTGATTGAAAGCTTGCACTGGGTGATGTTAAAATGGGCAGCCTACTTGCTTAGCTTCTGTCCTCTTTCCAGAACAGTTAGACCATGACCAATATACAATTCATTTCAACTCCTGTTGAACAGTCATTCTTTCATACCTCCCATTCTACATAGTTTGTGGAGGGCCCAAACACTCTACAGGAGATAATAAAGGGAGAATTTAAAAAGATTGCCCCAGTTTCTAAGCTAAGTTATTCTAGCAATGTAATATGTTGAATTAGGGTAAGGGGTCTTGGAGTTTAAGTCCAGCTCTTCCCCTTAACACCCAGTTTAGGGCAGGTCCCCTCACTCCTCCGGGCTGCAATTTTGCCATCTGTAAACTGTAATGTGCTATCGAATTACACAACCTGGTAAATCTCTACAACTTGACTTCTCTGCAAAACTAGTTCGAGTTAAAGTCATTCATTAGGCAGACACATTGCATAGTGGAAGGATGGGGGGCTTTGGGGTCAGATGGATCTGGCATTGAGTCCAAACTATCAGCTCTTAGCTTAACAACCTTGGGCAAGAGTCTAGACGGGGGCTTCAGTTGTGTAAATCACACCCCTGTGCTTATACACAGGAAGTTCATCATTGACAAAAGAAGAGGCTATTACGGAGGCAGTGATTTAATGGTTAAATATTAAATTCTTTATGCCTTACAATCATTAAAAAAATATATTCCCCGAGTAATTCTCCCTATGTCCAATAAAACAAACAGTCATCAGATATACAGAACTTTAAAATGGGAATGATTGTGTTCTTCAAACCCCGGACCATTAATGTGTAGGCCCATTCCAATTATTTTAAAGATTATGAAGAATATTTCATTCACAGTAAGCAAGATTACATGATGACACAACAAAACAGTATCTCCAGCTGTGCAAAAGGTTATGTTTCTGCCATACTTTACATCTTAGATCTGGATACTAAAGTTTTGTGATTACTTTTTTTTGGAATAAAAATCACCTACCTAGGGGGCAATTCACTTCGGAATTAGCTATTCAAATCTGCAGTAGCTTTCAAAAGCCCAGAGGGAGAAAATCGATGATTTAACCATCGTCTTAAATTGGGTTTTGCAATTCTTAATGTGGGAGCACTTTCTTCAGATTCCGAGGTGAGCTAATGCCTGGCCTGCTCAGCAGAGGGCAGCAGGCTCCACCGGGAAGTCCAGGAGCGTTTGTCAGTTTTCAAAGACCGCGCCACAGGAGGGGCCGCTGCAGGCCGTGGCCAAGGCGGGTAGCACTCTATTGCAGACCAAGAAGAGACCCCAGGGGGCCAGTGCAAAATGAAGATGCGGGTCCCTTGTTCAAAGAGCAGGAAAATAGCGTTTCTTTTCTTCTCCTGTCTCTCTCGACCTGTCATGGTGTGTTTTACTTGCTATTTAATGTCATACTTCCTCAGGCACAGGGATTCTTGCAGGGAGGGTGCAGACATTCCGGGGACCAGGGGCCAGCCCTGAGTCTGCATGCGCTGAAGGCCTGGCCCTGCTCCCACCCGCCTTCCCACCACCGTGCCCGGTGCCCCGTCGGGGCAGAGGTCAGCAGCAGTTCTGAGCAAGGGCAGGAGCGGGTGGCCCAGACCCAGTCCAGGGAGTGGGGAGGCGACAGGAGGCAGGACCATGCAGGAACCGAGGCTCCAAACCCCAGGCACAGGCTGCATTGAGCAAATGCACTTCCAGAACACAAATGCAAAGATAAAAGTATTAAGAATTTCAAGACGGTGGCCACAGAGCCTTAAAGCCCAAGTGGGGAACCCCGTCGGAGCGCGGGGCTCTGTGGGAGCACGCAGGTCTTGCACCACCTAGAGTGTATCGTTTGCTCTGAGCCCAGCCAACACTAACCCACCCCCAAACCCCTAAATCCAGACAGCTGTCACCTGCGTGCTTTCCAGTTCCTGGAAGAAAAAAGGTCGTTATTCCCCATGGTCCTTACTGCCGTCTGGAACAATACACACCACCACCATCCCACCTCCTCTCTCTCTTCCTCCTGGCTTCAGCCACAATAGTCTCCTCCACGTTCCTTAAACACCCAGGCTTGCTCTCTCAAGGGACCCTTAAACTGTCCCTCCCCTGGGACCCTTCCCTCCCTTCATTCAGATCTCTGTTCAGATGTCACCTAATCAGGGAGGTGTTCCCCAGCAAATTAGCAAACCTCTCCAGGCACAGTCTGTATTAGCCCTTTTCTGTTGCTTAAACAGAATACCTGAAACTGGATAATTTATAAAGAAATAGAATTTATTTCCTACTGTGTTGGAAGCTGAGAAGTCCAAGGTCCAGGGAGCACATCTGATCAGGGCCTTCTTGGTGGGGACTCTCTACAGAGTCCTGTGGCGACACAGGGAATCACAGGGCACAGGCTGAGCAAGAGCGTTTCCACGTGCTTTCTTCCTCTGCTTATACAGCCCCCAGTCTAGCCCCTTGATAATCCACTATTCATTTACCCATTAATCCACAAATGATTAACCCAGTCCTCACAACCTAATCACCTCCCCAAGGCCCCATTTTCAACACTGCCACACTGGGGGGTCAAGCTTCCACTGGGGGTTGAGCTTTGGAGGGGACAAACATTCAGATCATAGCATGGTCTAACTCTTTAACCAGCTTTACTTTTCTTCATAGCTCAACTCCTGATGTATTATGTATTTATTTGCTTGCTTTTGACCAATCTGCTCTGACTAGAGTGTCCATGAGAGCAGGAATTTTGTGGTGGTTTATTGTTCCTGACTATTTCCAATTCCTTAGAACAGTGCCCAGCATATGTAAACACTCAAGTGTTAAAATGAGAATAAATGTCTTGACAACCCCACTCCCTGATGGTGACCTCACCAACTGATGAGACCAAAGAACACCCAGGGCAGGTCTTATCACCAAGGAGGACATTCCAGTTAAAGAGTGGCTGGGACGGGAAAGATCTCTTTACTCTATGCAGATTTGCTCTACAGAAGAATGCCAACTTTGCATAGTATCTTTACATTTTCCCATCTCCTGATTTGATATTTTTACAACACCCATGGAGAATGACCTGGTCATGTCTTTTACAGATGAAATAAGTAAGGCCCAGAGAAGTAAAGAATCTTACTTAAAGTTACACAACTCAAAATTTAAAAACCAGTTTTATCCTTGGACTCTTTCCAGAGAACATGCTGTTCTGCACACGTAGTCTGCAACCTGAGCTTGTACCTTTACTCCAGATCAGGAGGCAGCAGCTGAACCCTACTGCCCCTAGTAACTCTACTTAGTGGCACAGCACCTTGGGAAGTTACTTAGCTGGTTTTTAGAGATCAGTCAGCTTTGCCTTGGTTTCAGTTCAGGGTCAGCAGATCAATAATTCTTCATTAATAAGCCCAAGCATATGATATTTCCAAGCAATTGCATATCACATATGAAGAAAAAATAGAGGGAGATGAACTGTGTATTGTGAAACACTCCAGTAGACAGGCATATTCTAAGCCATGTGACACTAAGCACTTGCTTCCTAAATGACCTTTGATCTCTGGCCCCTGAGGAGTTCATTGTCTAGCCCTGAGCAAGGCACTTGTTCCAGCCCATATACTGTGGCTAATTAGCCACAACCACATTTCACATAAAGGTTTCCTTTGTGGTGAGCTTTAATATTCAGCAGGAGAATAGATACTGTGTTCCTTTAACTATGTTTTTCTAATTAAATTGCAGATTGTAATTGCTTCTTCCTCCCGAAATGAAGATCTTAGATTTCATCATTGAGATCCTGTGCTCATGTTTTATCTTAAACTATTTTTAAAACCTTGGCACAACTAAGCAACCAAGTACACCATAGGTAACTTTTGAACAGATATCAAATTTTCTATTTGACAATAATCTTCATGACATAATTATCTAATAGTGTCAGATGTACAATTATTACAAAAGGGATAATAATAATACATTTCAGCATGACTAGAAAAAATGAAATGTATTCTATCCTTGTCTATGAGCCACGATGTTTCTCATTTCCTAACCTCGAAAACGAAAGAAATTCCATCTGACTTTTATCTACTTAAAAGGAGATTATAAAGATTAATTGAACACTCTTGGATAAAACAAAAATATTTTAGAATACATTTTGCCAAGCAAAGGTATCATGTTAATATTATTATTATTTATAACATAGCTGTCTCATAACTGATTGGTAAAGATAAGGAGATTTCTAGAACATAGAATTTTAAAACTGGGAGAAATCCCAAATGTGGTCTGGTTTGTATTAGTCCATTTTCTGTCACTTACAACAGAATACCTGAAACTGGGTAATTTATAAAGAAAAGAAATTTATTTATTACAGTTTGGGAGGCTAAGAAGTCCAGGGTTGAGAGGGCACATCTGGTGAAGGTCTTCTTGCTGGTAGGGACTCTTTGCAGAGTCCTGAGTCAGCACAAGGTATCACATTGCAAGAGAGGGAGAGTATGTTAACGTGCTCTTTCTCCTTATTAAGACACAAGTCTGTTCCCATGAGAACCCATTAATCCATGAATGGATTAATCCATTCATAAGAACACAGCCCTCATTGTCCAATCACCTCTTAAAGGCTCCACCTCTCAAATACCATATTGGGGATTAAGCCTCAACATGAGCCTTGGAGGGAACAAACATTCAAACCTTATCATGGTTCAAATTCATTTTTCATAGGAGTAAACAAAAATGCAGAAATAGCAAATACCTAATGTAATGTCTATAACAAATATTATTGACTTGTATGTGATAGAATACAATTCAATAATATATTATATTCAAAGTTGGGATAAAACTTACTATTTAACTCATTTAGAATACATCACAGCTGGCCCGGTGGCGCACTGCTACAGTGTGCCGCTTGGGAAGCGTGGCGGCGCTCCCGCCGAGGGTTCGGATCCCACATACAGACCGGTTCCTGCTCACTGGCTGAGCGAGCTGCGGGAGCAACACTGAGGGTTGCGATCCCATTGCCGGTCCTGGTCCAGTACGGGGGCGACACTGAGGGTTGCGATCCGTTGCCAGTCACGAAAAAAAAGATAAAAGGAAAAAAAAAAAAAAAGAATACATCACAATACTGACACAACTAATATCTCTTTTAGGGGCTCCAGACTATTTAAAGCAATTTCTTTACTCTTCAGAGATCAGGCTTTCCAGATCCTTCACTATCCTGTTACCTTTGATACAGCTTAAATTGCCAGTGTCCTTCTCAAAATGACTAAACTTAAATCCTCTGTCCTTATCACTATAGAGAACTATGGAGTTGTCGCCTCCTTGAAACCCAGTTGGATCTAATTAACTACATCCAGTTTTGGAACACCTGCATAAGCAAAAACCCGTAGGTCTCTTCTATGAAAACTGCTTTAAAATCAGGCAACATCTGTCCTTTTTGTCTACTCAGTATCTGTTGCTCCTTCTTCTGCAACAGCACAGCAATTTTGCTTTAGGGACTTATCATTCCCATTGGAGAGAATCTTGGAGGAACAGTTAATGCGAATGGTCTGTCCTACCCTGGCCAAGACTTAGGCTTGTGCATCAAGCTACACCAATTAATTCTCTCTCTCTCATCTGACTCAGAAGGAGATACCAGTAGGAGCGCACTGATTCCCTTGGAGGTGATGGAAATACACAGGCAGTCACGTCTAGTTCCCAGATCCTCAAAGTTATTCTGGTGTTGGAACTTCCAAATCTCGGTTCTTCAGCCTGTCCTTTGATTTTGGGAGGAATTCAATATCTTCCCAGTAAAATTCCTCTTTTGACAAAGTCAAAGTCCTTACCTGGCCTTCAGCCTGATATTTTCTGGGGTCTGTTTGTTTTCTTGTGTTTTCTAGCCTCCCTCATGGCCCCATCAGGAAAGGGAACTTGTCTGCCCTCTTTATTGCTGCATCTCCAGAACCAAAAATTGTCCATAACATGGGTGGCTCTCAAGATATATATGTTGAATGAATGAATGATACACAGTTCCCTAAATAATCCGGTTGCCAAACCCAAGTACCTTGGGATGATAAATTGAAGAAACTGGATTTTTTTTAGTGAGCCTATTCCTTTAAAAACACGTTCCTTTTTTTCTCATAAAGGAAAGGGAAAAAAATTTGTAAGAGGGTATTTAAAATCTGATCCTCACTAATTAAACACAAGTCCTGTTTTCTGCCAAATCAGCCTCAGAATTCTGCCAAATCAGCAGCAGGTGGAGAGGACCTTGCGATGGGGTGAATGATTCAACTCACTCTGCCACAGGAGGGCAGAGGCCCCGAGGAGGGGCTGCACCTCCCAAGGCCACAGTCATGCCCCCTCCCTCCGTCCCTCCCCACCAGCCCAAAGCCAGGGAGAATCACCGCTGGATGGAAATGACCCACTGCACATTTCTGTTCTTGCTATGAAATCCATGGTGGATTTATTGTGGACCTAAAACTAGTCCCAGTTTAAGAAAATAAAGAGATATGGCAAGGAAAGGAAGAGTTATGTTGATAGGATAATTGTAGCCAGTGTTTGCTGACAAATCTAATCGGATGAATATCAGAGACCTAAGAACCATAAGAAGATGCTCACAGACTCCCTTACCTCCCATTCTCCAGACATGAGATAAAAACGATTTTAATGATTAGTGCCATGGAGGTCTCAAAAAAAAAAAAAACCTGCAGAGAGGATATTAAGTCAGAGTCCTATGTTACAAAAGAAGTTCCAGTTGGTTCTGACATCACAGAGGCCTTGACAGAGATGTTCATTAAAAATAGCTGATGTGAAATGAACGTTTGTTACGTATCAGACGCTTGCTGACTGTGATTCGCATGCATTTCCTTATGTGATTGCACAATCTTCTGGGGCAAGTATTACTATCATCTCCCTTTTTACAGATTAGGACAGTGAGGCTTAGAGAGGTTAATCGACTTGCCGAAGGCCATGCAGCTAGCCAGATTTCAACTGGATAGTAAGAGAAGCTAGTCCGGCGAGAGGGAAATAGAGTAGGATAAAGGAGAGAGATTAGTGAGACCCATGTCTCCCACATCACGGGTGTGAAGGAGAAATTCAGGAAAAGACTAGGCAAGGAGAAAACGAGAGTGGAGTCTAATAGTATTCAAACTGCCCGGCTTTAATGCGGACCTGGATGGGGGCTGAGCCCTCCCAAGGAGCTGCTACTCAGTTTCCATCCCTACTCCCTGTCTGTTGCTTCCAAACAAAGCATTTCCCATCCACCCTCACCAAATACCTGTCAGCCCCCTGGAGCAGATTAACCTGACTGAGAAATTTCTATCGTGAGTTCTGCTAGTGTCTTGCTAAAAAATAATGAGAAACATTTCTTTTTTTTTCTCTACTCCTAGAAAGCAATCTTACCTCTGAGTCCTGGAAACTTGGGTTACTCTTGGCCTGGAGATGAAATGACAGGTCTCTGGAGGTGTCCTAAATTTTGAGGAAGATCAGGTACGACCCCTCCAACCTAAGAAGAGTTGGATCCTCTAAAGAGAGTTTCTCAAAATACCATCCTGGGACTCTTGGGGTCCCCCAGACCCTTTAAGTACATTCAGGAGGTCAAAGCAATTTTCATAATAGTAAGATATTTTTTGCCTTTTCCACTTTTATTCTCTCCTGAATGTACAATGCAGCTGTCCAGAGGCCACCTAATTCAACAGATTAAACACAGAAGCACGTATGAGAATCCAGCTACCCTCTGTTACAGTGATTTGCAAAAATATAAAACAACACCACTCTTCTCATCGAATTTGTTTGTTTGTTTTGGAAAATACATTAATTTTACCCCAAAATGTTACTTAGGCTAATGTGTAATGGGCTTATTATTTTTAAATGAATTAATAATTCTTTTAAACATTTCTCGGTTTTCATTTCTAACACAGTAAGTATTGATAGTCACCATCAGCAGAAACAAAAGCTCTTTGTAGTGCTCAATAATTTGTAAGCCAAGCGCCCTGAATGCCTAGAGTGTTGGAAACCTAAGCGTGGCTTCCATGTGTCCTGGAGGTGGCTGGACCCAAGGCGGGTTGAGTGCCCGGGTGTCTGTGGGGGCTGGAGTCTAAATCTGCAAGGCTCAGGGGCATGGGCAAGGGTCCGTATAGCTGAGCTGCCTCACTGGAGAGGACTGCCACAGCAGATGTCACTGCACCCCGCCGGAGCAGCACAGGGAGCTGAGCAGCATCGTGCACTGGGAGCGACAGGAAAGCGAGCAGCATGCCCCGTCTCCCAGAGACCACGCAAGTTCTGGGATTCTGTTAAAGAACTCCATGGGGAGGGCAGTAAGAGCCCTGATAATGACCAACGCTGGCTGTGCCACCAGCCGGGGAGATGGGGACTTGGAGCCAGATCTGACTTGTAGAAAAACAAAAAAGTCGTGTTTTGTGTGCCTGAACACCAAGAAACAGATTCATGTCTGCTGCACTCTCCCCCTCCCCGTCGCTACTATCCCCTAAACTTCTTATCTTGCTCCATAATTTATTGAAGACTCTAGTATATGGCTCAGTCTTCCCTTACATTTCTAGGCTGAGGGAATTAACCACCTTTGAGAATGACCTCAAAGACCTAATGTTCTATTTCCTTGACCTCTTCATGAGCAGCCACCTTCTCTGCTATAACCTCTATTGCATGGCTCTATGCCCTCCCAGGAGCATAGACCTTCTCATCACCTGAACCTACCCATCCTCTGGAAACCTAGCTCCAGCATCTGTGTTATGACCACATCCCTGTCCTCCCAGCTTGGTCACCCAGTTATTTCCTCTATGGTGGTTCTATTCTTTTGTCCAGATCTGCAGTCCCTTGATCCTCCTTTCTTGATCTTATCTACCTAGCTCTCTGGGCAACACTTCCTTTCCTCCCTCACTTAGACCCAATGTTTTATCATGTCAAACTTCTCTTGGCATTATTCTCAACAAGCTCAACTCATAGCCTTTCCATCACACCCACCTGGCAAAACCTTAACCCTGGATTACTCTACATATTGGCTTTCTTTTTTTTTTTTTTTTTGTCTTTTGTCTTTTTCCGTGTCCGGCAACGGATCGCAACCCTCAGTGTTGCCCCCGTACTGGACCAGGGACCGGCAACAGGATCGCAACCCTCGGCGTTGCTCCCGCGCCTCGCTCAGCCAGTGAGCGGGAACCAGTCTGTATGTGGGATCCGAACCCTCGGGCGGGAGCGCCGCCGCGCTTCCCAAGCGGCGCACTATCCAGTGCGCCACCGGGCCGGCCCCAATATTGGCTTTCTTAATGCTGCTAAGCATTGTGGAAGAAAACCACACCACCTCCCAGCTTGTCACTAGACATTCATGGTGTCTAACCCAAATTGGGCCCACAACCCTGCCAGTCAGTTCTTCCAAGTTGCTTTAGTTTAACGGATCTCCTTCCCACTGTCCACAATGGTGATTTCAAACCATCTCTTTCTTCAAACCACTAATTCCACCACTCTCCTCCAGGTGATGACCTGGCCTCCCACTTTTCAGAGAAAATAAAAGATACTAGAAAGGAACCTCACCATTTTTTTACCACCTCTCCTACAAAGGTAGCTCTGTTCCTATCCATCTCCTTCCCTCGTTCACAGTAGATCTCTTTTGAGATCTCTGTTAGAGATTCTGTTAGTCCATTTGGGCTGCTACAACAAAATACTAAACTATGAACTTGGTAGGTTATAAACAACAGAAATTTATATCTCACAGTTCTAGAGGCTGGGAAGTCCAAGATCAAGGCACCAGCAGATTCAGTGCCTGCCACGCACTCATTTTCTGGTTCATAGATGGTGCCTTCTTGCTGTATCCTCACATGGTGGAAGAGGTGAGGGGTCTCTCTTGGGCCTCTTTTATAAGGGCTCTAATCTCACTTGTGAGGGCTCCACCCCCATGTCCTAATCACCTCCCAAAGGCCCCACCTTCTTATACCATCACCTTGGAGATTAGGATTTCTACATAGGAATTTGGGGGGAATACAAATATTCAAACCATAGTGGATCCCATCTCATCTTTTCTCACAGACAAATCTCCATCAGCTGCCCCCTCTCTTTCCTGTATCTCCCCATCCTTTCCAGCTATTATACCATTTTTCTCTTTGTCACTTGTCCCTACTCATTCTTCCTCCTATATACTCTTTAATAAATTACGATCTGGCTGAAAGACAACAGATGTCTCTATCAGCTAGAAGTCTTTGTTTGCAAGCAACAGAGACCTACTCTGACTGCCTTCAGCAGAACAGGAATCAATAAGAAAGAAATAGAGCAGGAATCATCAGGAAACCTGGAGAACCAGGATCAGAAGAAAGGCAGAAACCAGGATGGCTAGTGGGATCTAGGTCACAACAACTATTCAACAGCCTTGACAGGGCTGCTCTCAGGAGACAACCAAGGTTGCACACAATGGGGAAGCAAGTTCTCTAAAAATAGATGAGGGTGCTCTAATAAAAATAATGGTGAAAGGACACAAGGTGACAAAAACAAATAACAAATCTCCACTACAACTCTTTTCATCCTTATTTTAATTGACCTCTTTGCAGCATTTAGTACTGTTCTTTCATTGTCTGTTTCCTTTCCTCTAGAACGTGGGCCGTGTGAGGACAGCATCTACAGCACCTTGGACAGGGCTTGCTACAATAACTAAGTTGCTGACCACTCATCCTCTTGAAATCTCTCTTCTTTGGTTTCATGATATCGCTCTCTCCTGATTTCCCTCTTATTAGTCTCCTAGGGCCACTGTGACAAATTGCCGTAAACTAAGTGGCCTAAGGCAACAGAAATTTATTCTCTCAGGTCCAAAGGCCAGAAGTTTAAAATCAAGGTATCAGCAGGAGTGTGCACCCTGCAAAGGCTCCAGGAGAGACTCTATTCCTTGCCTCTCTGTATTCTGGTGGCTCCGGATGTTCCTTGGTCATTCCTTGGCTGTGGCCACATCACTCTAATCTCCGCCTTCATCTTCACATCACCTTCTCCTCTGCGTGTGTCTAATCTCCCTCTGCCTGTCTTTTATAAGCACACATGTGATGGCATTTAGGGTGTGTCTGAATAATCCTGGATAAACTCCTCATCTCGAGATCCTTACCTTAATCATGTTTACAAAGACCCTTTTTAATGAGGTAGCATCCCATGTTCTGGGAATTAGAATATGAACCTGTCTTTGGGTGCCATTATCAGCCCACGACACCCTCCTACCTTGTTGACCACTTCTCAGCCTCATCTGCAGGTTCTTTTGCCTGGACTTTAAATGCTGGTGCTTCCCAGAATCCTGTTGAGCCCCATTTCTTTTCTCATTCCACACTCTCTCTCTGGTAAATCTCATTTTTCCCAATATCTCCATTACCAACTATGTATTGATGATTTTCAAATCAATATCTCTAGGTTAGGAATTTTTCTTGAGGGCTGGCTGGTTAGCTCAGTTGGTTAGAGCACGGTGTTGTAACACCAAGGTCAAGGGTTCGGGTTTCCATGCTGGGCAGCTGACAAAAAATGAATAAATAAAATAAAAATTTAAAAATTTAAAAAAAATTTTCTTGAACATTAAACCCATATGACCAACTATAAGAAATCTCTTCTTGGATGCCTCACAGGAACCCCAAATTCAAGTGTTCAAAAGAGCCATTGTCTTCTCCCAAATCTGTCCTGCTCCTGTGTGCATGTGTCACTTAACGGCACCAATTATCATGATGTGACGAAAATAGGCTCCTACTGCATCAAGTCACCCTTTATGAATATGCTCTGACTTGACACCTAAGTCATTCCTAACTGATGGATGTTATTTCTTCTGCCTGAACATGCTGCCCCTTCCCTCTCCTTCCTGCTAGCTCCGTTCCATGCTTCACGGCCATGCTCAGATCTCAGTTCCTCCCAGGAGGCTCCTGCAACCTCCTGAGTCTGGATCTCACCACCCTCCCAGGATCTCCCCCACAGCATCTTGTATTTCTCTTACTATGGTACTTATCGCACACATATATGTATCCCACACACTGTGTTATGAGCTGACTTGGGTCCTTCTCAAAATTCATATGTTGAAGTCCTAACCCCCAGAACCTCAGAATGTGACTAGATTAGGAGACAGGGCCCTTAAAGAGGTACTCGAGGTAAAATGAAGCCATGTGGGTAGGCCCTAAACCAATGTGACTGGTGTCCTTAATAAGAAAAGGGGATTAGGACATGGACACACACAGAGGGGGACCCTGCAAAAACACAGGGAGAAGACAGCCATCTGCAAGCCAGGGCGAGAGGCCTCAGGAGAAATCAGCCCATACGTATTGATATGCAGCGCTATACCCCACAGATATGTACAATCAATTATGTTTCAATTTTTTTTTAATTACCAATAAATAAATAAATAGATAGAAGAAGAAGAAACCAACCCTGCTGACACCTTGATCTTGGACTTCCAGCCTCCAGAACTGTGAGACGGTAACTGCCTGTTGGTTAAGTCACCTAGTATGTGGTACTTTGTTATGGCAGCCCTAGCGGACACATACACAGCCCATGTGGCAAGGCGATGGGACATCGCTCCCTTGATTGGGTTACCTTACATAGGATGCTGTCTCAGCTGCCTGCAGGGAAAGACAGAGAAAGATCCTCCTGCTGGTTTCAGAGATGCCAGCAGTCAGTGTGGCCTGCCTGTGGTGAGGACCATGTGCAGAGAACTGCAGGCACCTCCAGGACCTGAGGGTGGCCTCCAGCCAAAAGAAAGTAAGAAGCCACGGCCCTCAATTCTATAACCATGAGGAAGTGGATTCTGCCAACAGTCAGGGGAGCTTGGAAGAGAACACACCCTGGCTGAGCTCGACAACAGCCTTGAGGGGCAGAAGACCCCCCAGGCCACGCCTGTACTCCTGGGCCATGGAAATGATGAGGTTATAAACAGGTTGTATTTTAAGCTGCTAAGTTTCTGGTAATTTGCAACAGAGTGCAGAAAACGAACACATGGCTGATGGTGAGGTTTCTGTTTCCTGGTGCAGGCTGAGGGAGGTGAGGCCTGTGGTGCCCATGGAACTCTGAGCTAGGCATGCTCACCGGAAACGCAGCAGCACACCAAGCTGAGAAGAGGACGCAAGAAGCGTCAGGCAGCTGTCTTCCATCCACAACCTCATTTTCCTCTGAAGGTTTGATGGCGTGAACAGCAACTAGCATAGTGTGACTTGAGCGACGCTAAAAAGCTCAGTCAAAACCCTATGCCTCACCTTCCTGTCTTGACATCTGAGATAGCCATCGGCAGGGAAATCTTTACACGGTAAGAACATTTGGAGTTCGTGTTTAAAATGCACGTGCCCCAGCCCCACCCCACCCCCACAAAGTCAAAGTCTACATTTTTATCAAGGATATATATGGAGGTGCTTCTGATACACCTGGGGACTATCCTTTGAAAAACACCGCCTTCAGAAAGTTCAGGAGACAGGCACATTGCAACTGGAATGACTCAGTGACAGCTGGAAACCTCGTTTATTTGAATGATCTCTGGTAGAAAGGTGGGATGGTCTCCTCCCCTCTCAGCCCAGGTCTCAGGGCCCGTCCTGGAGCCACGCCCGGCTCTGCGTCCCCTGGCAGGACTTGCTGCCAGGCTCTCGGGCTGCTGCCCCACCAGGCACGGTGGACATGCTGCCCACCTCTGGAGCTACTCTCGGCTGACACCCGGTCTCCCAACTGCATTCCTTCTGCCTGGGAGCACCCCCACCCCCATACACAGATGAGTCCCTCCAGCTCCCGAGGCAGAGGTCATGAGCCCGAGGCTGCAGGTCTGGCATCTAGGGTCTGCGAGGAGAGGAGAGTGGGCACTGCGACAAGCCCGCTGACTTCTCAGTTCGCCTCTGACAGCCCTGGCCCTCCCCGCCGCCCTTCTCCCAGGCTCCTTCTCAGACGTGTTGCGTTTTTTACAACAGCACGTTGCTGGGAGGCCCCACGCACCTGGGGCTGCCCCGAGGGGATGTCCCTGGTTGCTAAGGATGTCATAAGAGTCACTAAACGTGACTCATCCCATCGGACTCCACCTCACCCCACCTTCGCCTTCCCTGTTGTAACTGCAGGTGTCGGGCCGCTGTTCCCTGGAATGGACTTGAGCTCCTGCGACAACTGTCTTCAGAGCACCACACACCAGAAGTGACATCAGCACCCTCTAGCGGATCACACCAGACTGGGCTGAGGACTGCGTCACTTGAAATGAGTTTGTTCTGCTTCTCTCCAGAATCACCGAAACTGCTCCCTCCAAGTCCCAAGACCCAAGATTAATAGGAATTTGGGGTAGAGCCCAACATGCTTCTGAACGCTTTGTCCTTGGTTTGAGCTATGTTGTGTGTAATAACGGGCACAGAGTCAGGGGGAATGGCGTGTGGAAGTGGTGGTTGTGAGGTGGGGGTCTAGTCTTGGTTTGGTCTCTCGCTGACCCTAGAGGATATAATTAATTGTGCGCTAAGAGGAAAGAAAAATGTTTGCCTCTGAAAAATAACTCATATTTTGAAAAAAGTATTGATTTTGCAGATCATGAAGCCAAACCACATGGAAAATTTTGTGCTTTCTGTCAATGATTTATAAAATTACCATGAAATCACAAATTCTATATGACACATATAGTTCTTATTTATTGCAATATTGAAGTCTTTAAAATACTCTGTACTGAGGATAAAAGTAATGGTCACCTTATGTTTTGTTCTGTTTTACAATTCACTACCCATTTTACATATTCTCACAGTAACCCAGCAAGGAAGACAAGGAACTAACTGAGCAAGTGGCTGCCCCAGGTCACACAGCTGGTTAGTTGATTTTGGAGGAAGGTGATGCTGGGTACCTTCTATTCTGCCATCTTGACTGGAAATCCAGAATCTATTTCTTGGACTATGTTCCTAGTAATAAGATAACTAGGGCAGAAAAATGAATGGACACACACACACACACACACACACACACAGCCACGTGCATTTACAGAAAGATAAGAACAAATTGTTGGTTTCTATCTGGCAACATTTTTAGGCAAGAGTTTTAAAAATCTTATTTTAAAAAGCTGAGATCTTGGAATTTAAGAATTGGAACAGAATGCTTTTTAGAGTTTATTTAGACCAATCCAGCAAAGAGTGCAGAAATGCCCTCTCCAATATTACTGTTCCTTGTTGTCACAATCAGTTATGTTGGGTTGTTCTGGTTAAGTTATATGAAGAAAATCCAGCCTCACAGATATGTGGCTGTAAAAGGATAAGTATTTTAATAGTCTTTTCAGATAATTGTGGGTATTCTTTTTTGATATTATACCAAAACTAGACAAAAGGCTAGCCGCAATGTAGAATTTGAAACTACATGAATAAACTTTTCATATCTGTTACATTAGAATTTATTGGCCTGTCTTGCACTTTGAATGGCTCTTTTATCCATGCATAATTTTATAACATCACTGATTAGTTGGAAAATTTTGGTTCACTATCATAGAGACCTTCTAAATGTAGATACATTACATTATATAATATCAAAAGATCACGCTGGTCCAGGACTATATGACTTTACTGAAGAATTCTAGAAAATATTTAAAAAATAATTTTCCCAAATGCTTCCAAAAAATTGAAGAGAAGGGAAACTTCCAAACTCACTATGCTGATAACAAAATCAGACAAAAATACTACAAAAAAAGAAAACTACAGACCAATATCTCTGATAAATACTGATGCAAAAATCCTCAACAAAATACTACCAAGCCAAATTCAACAACATATTTGAAACATTATATTCCATGACCAATTGGGATTTATTCCTGGAATGCAAGGATGGTTCAACATATGAAAATCAGTCAACGTAATATACCTTATTGACAAAATGAAGGACAAAAATCACATGATTATCTCAATTGACACAGAAAAAGTATTTGACAAAATTCAACATCTTTTCATGATAAAACATTCAACAACTAGGAATAGAAAGAAATTACCTCAGCATAATACTGGCCAAATATGAGTAGACCACAGCTAACATACCAATGGTGAAAAATTGAACTCTTTTTCTCTAAGATCAGGAACAAGGCAAGGTTGCCTGCTCTCACCACTTCTATTCAGCATAGTACTAGAAATCCTAGCCAGAACAATTTGGCAAGGAAAAGAAATAAAAGGTATTCAAATTGGAACAAAGAAATAAAATTATCTCTGTTTGCAAATGATGTGATTTTACATGTAGAAAATTCTAAAGATTGCACAAAAACTGTTAGAATTAATAAAAAAATTCATCAAAGTTGCAGGATACAAAAATCAATTGCATTTCATACACTAACAATGAAAAATTCAAAAAGGAAACTAAGAAAACAATCCCATTTATAATTGGAAAAAAAAAAAACCTTAGGAATAAACTTAACCAGGGAAAAAAAGACTTATACACTGAAAAGTACAAAACATTGCTGAAAGTCATTAAAGAGGACACAAGTTAAGTGGAAAGACACACTGTGTTCATGGATTAGAAAAATTAATATTGTTAAAAAGTCCATACTACCCAAAGTAATCCATAGATTCAATGCAATCCCTATCAACATCTCAATGGCATTTTTTTGCAGTAATAGGAAAAGTCCTAAAATTCATATGGAATGTAAAGGACTCTAAGTAGCCAAAACAATCTTGAGAAAGAAAAACAAAGCTGGAGACATCCTGATTTCAAAACATATTACTAAGCTACAATAATCAAAACAGTATGGTCCTGGTCTAAAGACAAACACATAGACCAATGGAACAGAATAAAGATCCCAGAAATAAATCCTCACATATATGGTCAAATGAGCTTTGACACAGGTGCCAAGGTTACACAATGGGGAAAGGATAGTCTTTTCAACAAATAGTGTTTGGAAAACTGAATATCCACATGCAAAAGAATTCAGTTGGACTCTTACCTTACACCATATACAAAAATTATTTCAGAATGGATTGAAGATCTACACATGACACCTGAAACTATAAAACTCCTAGAAGAAAACATAGAGGAAAAATTTCACAACACTGGATTTGACAAGGATCTTGGATATGACACCAAAGCACAGGCAACAAAAGCAGAAAAAGGACAAATGGGACTGCATTAAACTTAAAAACTTTGCACAGCAAAGAAACTAATCAACAGCATGAAAAAGCAACCTACAGAATGGGAGAAAATATTTGCAAACCATATATCTGATAGGGGTTAATACCCAAAATATATATATAACTCCTACAAGTCAACAACAACAAAACCCAAATAATCTGACTAAAAATAGGAAAAGGGCTTGAACAGACTTTTCTCCAAAGAAGATATACAAATGGCAAACAGCATATGAAAAGATGTTCAACGTAATTAAGGAAATGCAAATCGAAATCACAGTAAGTTATTACCTCATACCCATTAGGACGGCCACTATCAGAAAAACAGAAAATAACAGGTGTTGGTGAGGATGTGGAGAAATTGGAACCCTTGTGGACTGTTGGTGGCAGCATAAAACGGTGCAGCCTCTATGAAAACAGTATGAGGTTCCTCATAAAACTAAGAATTACCATATGATCCAGCAATCCCACTTCTGCGTATATATATCCCAAAGAATTGAAAACAGCATCTTGAAAAAACATCTGTACACCCATATTCATTGCAGCATTATTCACAATAGCCAAGATGTGGACGTACCCTAAATGTCCATCAATGGACAAATGGATAAAGGACATGTCGTATGTAGTAGATTGAATAATATCCCCCCAAAACTCAATGAAGCTTGAATTGTGTCCCCCAAGTTTTATGTATTAGAAATATGGCCTCCTCTGTGACTGTTAAGGTAGGAAATCCTATTATAGTAATTGAAAGGTGAGGCCTTGAAGAAGTGATTGGATTGTAGGACCATGTGGTAGTAAATGGATTAAAAATGGTGGTCAGGGCCATGGTTCCGAGGGTTTTTTTTTTTTTTTTTTTTTTTTTATGCCTTTTTAACTTTTTTTACTGACCAGTAACGGGGTCGCATCCCTCGGCCCACACCGCGCTCAGCCAGTGAGCGGGAACCAGTCTCCACATGGGATCTGAAACCTCGGCGGGAGCGCTGCCACACTCCCAAGCGGCGCACTCTCCAGTGCGCCACCGGGCCGGCCCGTTCCGAGGGTTTTAAAAGAAGAGAGAGGAGAATCTGTCTCTCTCTCTCTGCTCTGCTTCCACCATCTTGCAGTGTAAGACCCCTGAGTCACTGTCACCACCACCAGATGGACTTTGGACTTCCCAGCCTCAGAAACTGTGATAAATGTCGTTTTTCTTTATAAATCACCCAGTTTCTGGTACTTTGTTATAAGCAATGGAAACAGACTAATACATCATATAAGCTTCTCACCCACAGGCATTTGTGGCGGTCGGGTCTCCCCAACCCACACCCTTACCTCTGCTCTGAGCTAGGGAAACCCTGTGGTGCAGCTGGATACAAAGTGCTAAAATGCAAGGCTCTTCCCATATTTGTCTAAAAAAATTGGTAAAAACAGAGCCTTGGCAACCGTGTGCTTTCCTGGCTCATAGGGTCCTGATGACATCTTAGGGTTGTGGCCCCCAGCTCCTGTAGACAGAGGTTGCATGTCTAAGATCTTATTGCTGTTCTAGGGGCCTGGGTGCCAAGGTTCTCCTTTGTCCTCCAGCAGGGCCTGAGTGACCCACAAGGCCTCACTCAGGGTTGGCAGGAGAGGCACAAGCTGGGCTGTCCAACTGGTTCCAACAGCCAGCTTTAAAACTGCAGCATTTATTTTAAAATAAAATGAAATTAAGAAAGCAAACTGATGGGGCCGGCCCGGTGGCGCACTGCTACAGTGCGCCGCTTGGGAAGCGTGGTGGCGCTCCTGCTGAGGGTTCGGATCCCACATACAGACCGGCCGCTCACTGGCTGAGCGAGGGGCGGGAGCAACACCGAGGGTCACGATCCCGTGGCCGGTCCCGGTCCGGTACGGGCGTGACACTGAGGGTTGCGATCCATTGCCGGTCACGAAAAAAGACAAAAAGGAAAAAAAAAAAAAAAGAAAGAAAGCAAACTGAATCACCAATGGGGGGGAAAAAAAAAAAGAAAGGCAAAGGAAATGTGGTATATGCTTACAATAGAATGTTATTCAACCTTAAAAAAGAGGCAATCCTGTCACATGCTGCAATGTGGATAAACCTCAAGGGATGACATCATGCTAAGTGAAATAAACACTTACAAGAAGTCAAGTGCTACAGGATTTCGAGAGGAGTTATTGTTCAGTACCCGTGGAGTCTTGGCTTTCCAAGATGCAAACGTTCTAGAGATCTGTGCACAACAAGGTGCAGTTAGTTAACACTACAGTACTGTATACTCAAGAGGCGATGATTGTAAATTTTATGTTATGTGGTTTTTTTAGCACACAATAAAAAAGATCAATGAGTCAGTGAGAGTCAGGGAGATGTAAGGGAGAGATGCCTGGATAGAACACAGGTGTAGGGAAGGAAAAATATCTTTTCCTCTCCCATCCTAGGTTCATGGCTGAAGCCCCTGTAACAAAAGACAGATTAATAAGAGAAAAGCATACAAATCTACTTAATATACATTTTAAATAACACTGGAGCCTTCTTAAGGAAATGGAGACCTGAAGAAATGATTAAACTTGGGTATTCCTATGCCAGGTTTGATGAAGAGTGGACAGTCACAGAGAAATTCTGCGGGACAGAGTATGCTCTAATGCTAAACTGGGGGAGAGTGGCAAGGCCTGTGTGCAGATTCCTCTCTGTGCCGCTTCATCTTCAGAGATGAGATACACTTTTCCTCTGGGTGTAGGGAGGACACCTTTCACACAAGGGTCTTATGACCTGCTTCAGGGAAAGGTCAGAAAATCCTTCCTATGTATGACGGCTGCTTCAGGGCAGAAGGGCAGGGGAGGGTGACAGTGACCTTTCTGCTTCCGCAGTTTTTTCAGGTTTCTTCAGCTTAAAATATTAAATACACCAAGGTGCCATATTTTGGGGTAGCATGTCCTGATCTCTATCAGAGTGGATTTTTAGGGCAGCAAGACTGTTCTGTATGATGTTAGATGGAAACATGATATTATGCATCTGTCAAAACCCACAGAACTGTAAAGCACAGAGTGAATATTCATGTAAACTGTGGACAGTAATTTATCAATACGGTTCATCAGTGGTAGCAGATGTACCACCCCGATGTGAGATGTGAATAACAGGAGAAACTGGGGTGGGGGAGGGGGGTATGGGAACTTTACTTTCTGCTCAATTTTTCAGTTAACCTCAAACTCCCCTAAAATACAAAGTCGATTGATTTTTTACAAACCATGTTGGTTAATATCATTGATCTCATCAGAAAAATATAAATATTGGGATGCTGTCAAATTCATGGTGGCAGACAAAATTCTGATTTTTCTTGGAATCTTGAATTTTATTACAGCAACAAGTACTGTCAGTTGATTGCTTTGAAATGACAGGCTCACCTCATTCCTTTTAAGGAATATCCCTACCTACCAAACACCCGGTCTGAATAACAATAATTTGACCGTTCATCATTCTGTGAGTAACGCTGGAGTTCCATGAACAAAGCAGTCAGTTGAGCTCACATCTCGAGCAATCACACAAGTCCTTTTCCTCAAGATAACTATCAACTTGAGTGTGCAGCAGACGTGCTTTAGCGAGAAGAAGACAGGTACTCCAGGGCTGACATGTAACACACTTAGTAATTTTTACTGCTTCATCAAAGACAGTCTTAAGGGAAATGGACTTTATTAGACTGGGAATGTGTGGTGGTGAGGAACACAATGACTACTAGCACAGTTTGGTGCTTCAGAAAGTAAGCTGGATAATCATTACTGTTATTTAATAGTGTCACCACAGTTCTTTAAAGTTTACCAAGTCAGTTTTTCTATTATCCCCATTTAATGCTGACAATAACAACTACCATCATCTGCCATTTCCATATCAGAAATTGAGGCACAGAAAATTTGAGTAACTTCCCCAAAGTCTTCAAGGTTATCACCTGTCAGTGCCGACTCATAAGATATAAGATCCCACGTCATTTTCATGACAAAACACACCTGTCACCACCTCTGATTGACATAACTCTTAGAGCCACACACAGTGCAAACCTGCAAGGTGAGTCTACCGCAGGCCTCTTTGCTTCTTTTCCGTTCTTGACATGGTGGGCACTCAGCCCCCAGACGTTGACCCCTCCCCTCTGCCTACCCCCCTTCCCCTCTCCTGCAGCCCCTTCTTCCGTCTGCTGTCATTAAAACAATAATGGTCTTGACATTTGGTCGGTGTGTTCGATGTTCATGAAGAACAAATTTTCCATTCATCATCTTTGCTATGATTTGAATGCTTGTCGCCTCCAAAACTCATGTTGAAATTTAATTCCAATGTGGCAGTATTGGGAGGTGTGGCCTTTAAGAGGTGATTTGGTCATCAGGGCTCTGCCCTCATGAGTGGATTAATCCATTCATAGACTGATGGATTAATGGGCTAATGAATTAATAAGTACTATAAGGAAAATGCGGGACACAGACATACCCACCCTCCCCGTTCATGACAGAGTTCCCCCTCCCCCTGGGAAACTACCCTAGCCAAGGTACTTTACCCAAGGAAAGGTACGTCTCCTTTAAGACAAAGGGAAGACAGTAGGAAGCAGGATCCCTGAGTAAATGAATTGGCATGTAAATGAGTTAGAACACGAATGTTAACTACTCTGGTGCAAGTAGGGGTTAACTTATCTACTCAGCCAGATTTCTGAGCTCTGAGTTGGGTGAGGGGCACATACGCAAGCAAATGGTTTACACCTGTACTTTGATCTGGTGCAGATTTCTAGCTGACCAGCTGCCATCAGCACCTCCCCTTAAGTCTAATAAACCGATATCTCTACCTATTGCAATATTGGGTGAGTTTCTTTGGAACAGGTGAACACTATGCAAGTGCTCTTTAGTGCTCCCATGACACAGTTATTATGGGAGTGGACTGGTGGCTTTATAAGAAGAGGAACAGAGACCTAAGCCCACCTCACCATGTGATGCCCTGCACCACCTTGGGACTCTGCTGAGTCCCCACCAGCAGGAAGGCCCTCACCAGATGTGGCCCGTCTGATGTGGAAACATACTCATACCTGGCACTTCTGCTTTTGTAATTCCGCCTGCTTCTTGCATCAGCCAAACCCCACTACGCAGGTTTCGAAAAAATGAAACTGAAAGACCCAGAACTAAGAATCCTATATAACCTTCTACAAACCCTGGTTTGGGGCTGAGAATTCAGGGTGCTAACTCCTCTGAGCCCACCGGTGTAATAAAGCCTTGAGTTCTCCAACCCTCCAAGTGGCACTTGGATTTTTGGCCGTCTATCTTCCGCGGTTTTCTGCAACACCTCAACCTTGCACTTCCCAGCCTCCAAAACTGTAAGAATTTTTTTTTTAATAAATTACACAAATTCAGGTATTCTGTTATAAGGAACAGAAAATGGACTAAATCAGTCTCCTTCGGATTTTGATATTCAACCTGCTTTGGGAAATAATATCTCTCCCACTTTTCCACAGGATGAGGAGGCTCAAGCAGTGGTAATTTGCCCATGTTTGTATAGCTCACCCTTGTCTCTTGTGTCTCCTTTCATTAAGATCTTTCCAATCTCCAGTAGATTGATCTATAGTGAGGTTTTTATGTGATGGCTAGTTCCTTTACATGTTCCGTCCAAGAAAGACTAGCTTTATAAAAGGGAATTTTCAGGGCCAGCCCATGGCTCACTTGGGAGAGTGTGGTGCTGATAACACCAAGGCCACGGGTTCGGATCCCAATAAAGGGATGGCCCATTAGCTCACTTGGGAGAGTGTGGTGCTGATAACACCAAGGCCACGGGTTCGGATCCCAATAAAGGGATGGCCCATTAGCTCACTTGGGAGAGTGTGGTGCTGACAACACCAAGTCTAGGGTTAAGATCCCCTTACCAGTCATCTTTTTTTTTTAGAGGGATTTTTTTTTTTTTTTTGCTGCTAGCCAGTACATTTAAAAGGGAATTTTTCTAAAAAGCAGCATTTGTATCTAAGATGTGACTCCCTAATCTCGAGACTCACACATCATTTTTGTTTGTGCCTCTCAAGAGAATAACCACATGCATGCCATAGAGATATAAACTATCATAATTTTCAAGCGAAGGTATAATGGGTATCCATTTTTGCAAATTTGTATAAATAAATCTAAGTTATTGCACTTACAAGTGACAGCAGCATCCACTGTGTGCCGTTAGCCTCACAGTGACATCTGAACACAGCGCGCTTTCTCCTCTGAAGCCCCAAACCACAGGCATAACATAATACGTGTGCTGAGGCTGGACACACACACGAGGGTTAGCAGGAATTCGTTGAACAGAATTTACTAACAATTCTCCTTGAATAGCCACAAACCATTTAGCAGGACAACAAATGCCCCATTAGATTGAGCCGTAAAGAGTAAAAAGGAAAAAGCCCGCGAGCCTAACCCTGGGGGGCACAGCCCTTGAAGTACCTTGACAGGCTCTGGGGTGCTTTACCCCGAGGAAGCAGGACGTGCCTCGATAAAAAGTTTGTTTCTTAGGGCGGTGGGCTTTCCCCAGCGCTCTTCCAGGAAACCAGTCCCCTCCCAGCTAGATGCTGAGGTTTCCTGAGGACAAAGAGACAGCGTGTCCCTGGCGCAGTGCAGACGATCGGTCAGTCGGTAGGAAACTGCGGAAACTGAGTCGCCCTCCCGGATGCTCCCAGTGCACGGGCAGGGGAGGGCGCCCGTGAAGAAGCGGCCGGGCCCGCTGTCCCGGGAGGAGCGTCGCTGCGGACGAACGGGGCCGCCTCGGGCTCAGGCACGCGGGCGCTGCGGGGCTGGCAGCCGGGAAGTGAGCCCGCAGAGCGTTTGGTTTTGCTCAGGGCTCCGCAGGAAGCGCCCATAACGCTAGAATGGACCACAGGGCCCCCTAGTGGCGGTGTGCTGGAAGTGCGACCCACTGGGGGAGCTGGGGGACCGTGGGACCGGGCAAAGGGGGTGTAGATCTCAAAGACATTGGAAAGACTTGTGGCTCCTTTGACACGTACAGTCCCTCCATTTTCCCGAATACCAGATTGCTTATCAAAGTAAGCCAGCTGCGGCTGTATCTGCACAACGCTTCCTTCTCGCGGTTACTTCCCCCACCCCCTCGTGGTCAACTTCCCATTCATTTAGGGAGCCCTACCCTTCGCCTGGGTGCAGATACACGTGGCTTTCTTTTTCCACATTTTACCCATAAACTCCTTAGTTAGATGCCCTTTCCCCAGCTTCATCTTTCCCCTGAAACCCGCAGCGTGCTGTTTCTATTCTGATCTGAACAAACCCCGCTTCCCCGGCACTTTTCTCCTGAGCTGCCTTCTAAAGAGTCGTACTAGTGACAGAGGCATTGTGGTGTGGGTAATTGTTCATGAAAAAATCCAGCAATACCTGTCAAAGCGTTGTAAGGAGGACTTTATTCAGGACCATCACAATAGGTATAAGGACTACCATGTAATGGAATTTTGCCACTGGGAACTGGGCTCAACTCTGAATACAGCATGGCAAGTGGGAATTTAGAGCCAAGGAGAAGGTGGGGTCAGGGGATGAAAAATTACTAAGAGGAGACATCAGGGTAAGTTAGGATTCTGGCTAAATCAACCTAACAGGATTCTTGCTGAAGGCAGGCCAGGGTGATCAGACATCACCTGAGGGATAGTGGAGGATGAGGAACCTGATCAGACATGTAAGGTGACCAGATATTGAAGGTGGGGGATTCTTGCTGAACTGACTTAATAGAGTTCCTTTTTAAAACTGGGTTTACAAGGAAGTGCACACATGAGCCTAGGAGAAAGTTCAGAGGCCTGATTAAAGTTTGGCCAAGCAAAGAATCTGTCAGAACCAACCAAGCTTCTTTAGTAATCTTTATAATTGTTAAAAGCTTTAAAAAGCTCTTTTAACTAAAGGAACCATTGCCGAGGAGCTCAGCCCGTCACAAGTGATGTCAATGAAAGGCAAAAAGGACCCATTCAGACCTTTGGCCAGCACGTGGCTGGCTTAGAAACTGTAGGCACCTGAGTGCAGCCAGCATGATTCAGCACCTCCCTGAGAGTATAAAAGCCCCAGAGAGAACAAGCATTCCAGTGTAGGAGAGTTTGTTTCTGAATGTCTGCACGATTCAGCATTATCCCTGAATAAAGTTATTGCTAGTAATTTGAGAGAAGTAAAATTAGTACTTGACTTGAACCAAGAACTTTGATATATTTGTAATAGTTAAGAGATAAAAAGAAATGCTGTTTTCTCATAATAAGTTTATTTTCATACTTGTAATGTTTCTAGAGATCTTTTTGATACAGGAACTGAGATGAATGTGGAGTTCCTGTGTGAAGAAACAGTTAATAATGTCTCCTTAATTCTAAAACATATGGAGATTTCACAAAAGAAATTAATGTGTTTTTAATCATTGTAAAATAAGTTGTATAATGAAGTGTAGCACTAAGCTAATGTCGGAATCTTGCCAACGACTCCAACTGTTGTGCTCTTTTATTTGCCTGTAATCCTGGCGACTGGGCCAATTGTCGAGCTAGGACTGGGTCTGGAGCTCACAGACCCCTCAAGCCTGTTCACAGACTGGGTCACAAACCCTTCACATGCCAGGCTGGGTTCCCAGACTCCTTACACGCAGGTTATGAGCTAGGTAACCGGCAAACAGCTCCTTGGAAGCTGTAGGTTGGAGAGCATGGCCTCTGGGAGTGGCATCCGCCCAAGGCAGTTGCCAGCCAAGATGCGGTGCCCCCATGCACTAACTCCACCCCCCCCACACAGTTTGTTTACAGAGAATGTGCTAAACCACCCCCAACTGGCCCTGAGGCAAAGGGAGCCTGATTATTCTATTTTCCCAACAATCCACCCCTTCAGGGTCCCTCTCTGTACAATCTACGCATTCAGAATCTTCCACGTGATGTTCCCTATGATAGATGACCCTTACATTCACATACTACACATTCCATCCCAGTCCCAAAAGTCTTTAGCTTGTTGCAGCATCAACTCAAAAGTCCAAAATCTCATCTGAGACCAAGAGCAAAAGTCCTTCCAGACATGAACCTGAAAAAAGTCAAAAACAAGTTTATCTACTTCCAACATACAGTGGGACCGACATTGGGTACACATTCCCATTCCAGAAGGGAGGAATAGAAAGGAAAACAGGCCCATGACCAAATCCAAGACCCAAACAGGGCAAACGTTAAGCACACTGGAGCACCTGGACCCCTAAAGCATTGGGCAACCTCGCTCCTACAGCTCCGCCAAGTGCAGCCCATTGAGCTGCCCTGGTGCCTGCAGCTTTTCCAGGCTGGTGCTGCACATTGCCAGCAGCCCCATAGTTCTGGGCTCCTAGTGGCAGTCCTGCCATCCAGGCTCCACTAGACATTTCCTCAGTGGGTGTTCTCTGTGGGGGCTCTGACCCCACTTTTCTGCTCCACATTGCTCTGTAGATGACCTCTGCAATGGCTCCACCCCTGCAGCAGGTCTCTGCCTGAGTCCCCCAGCTTTTTCATACATTTTCCAAAATCTAGGTGGAGGCTGCCATGCCACTGCTCTCACATACTCCTGGCCTGCAAACTTAACACAACGTGAAGCCCACCAAGGTTTTTGGCTTTTGCTCTTTGGAGGTGCTGAGGTAGGATTGCTCCAGCCAGAGCGGCTGGGATTCAGGGTGCAGTTTACCGAGGGCAGCTGTGCCCCAGGTCTGTCCTCTGGGACATCTCAGTCCTCCTAGGATGGGAGGGGTGCTTTTTCTCAAAAGCCTTCAGGGCCTGTGATGGGTGGGGCACCCATCCAGACTTCTCAAATGCCTTTAGGGCATTTTTCCCATTGTCCTGGTTCTTAGCATCTGGCTGCCGCATCCCCAGCTCCTGAATTACTTCAATCAGCTCAGTTTACATCAGCTATTCACTCAGTCTCAGGCAATTCAGCAACATTTGCCCACACAGTTCAAACAGCTGCATTCGCCCAGTCCATCAAGGAGTGGCTGCCCTACCCCTGTGCATATCTGTGGCTCTCTTGTAACCGCTGCCACCAAAATATGTGCATAGTAATGGAGGCTAACTTTTCCACCTTTTCACCAGGTGAAAACATACTTGAAATTCTGCAGGTGCACCCATCCTTGGGTCACCTGTCCATCTGCATGTGGCACTCTTTTCTCAGGCTTATACAGCCCCCATCCAGCCATCAGGTTTAAGTGGCACCCTCCGAGCCTTTTGCCTTCAGACAAACGCAACATGTATTTACTATATTGTCTCTAGAGCACATTACACATCCACCCCTAGGTTCCATAGTTGCAGCAGCCAGAGGCTCTCCCTGTTTCTGCTGCTTTACTGTCTCAATTTCTCGTGCATAACAGGTTGTGCCTGGAGATGCACAGTTTCCCCCAACTCACCTCTGGGTTGGTTGTCATCCCTGGTGTGAGAAGCAGGAATGGCCAGTCACTGCACGTCATCCTCCAGGATAATCATCCTTGCTTCCAACAGCTCTGCTTTCTGCCACAAATCTCAATCATTTTGCAGCATAGTGAGCAGTATCCAGGCTCCATTCAGCAGAAAAGAGGCCACTGGGCACCACACACTCAAGGATAGCCACATTTCCACCCCCTCCCAAGTGGTTTTGTGTTGTAGTACTTGGTCCATGCTGCCTTGCAGCACAGTGTGCAGCAACCAGATCCCGGTCAATAGGAAGGTGGCCATAGGGCAGAGCATATTCAAAAGTAGCCACATTTCCTCCTTCTTCTAAGGGCTATCGGCTCCTGTACCAGCTCAAAATCCTGTCACAGACTACACCAATCATCGGGCTAGGCTAATGTCAGAATCCTGCCAATGACTCCAATTGTCATGCTCTTTTACTTGCCCATAATCCTGCCAACTGGGCCAATTGTTGAGCTAGGGCTGGCAGACCCCTCAAGCCCATTCACAGACTGGGTCACAAACCCTTCACATGCCAGGCTGGTTCACCAGATCCCTCACATGCCAGGCTGGGTCCCCAGACGCCTCACAAACCAGGCTGGATCACCAGTCCCCTTACACGTAGGTCTGTGAGCTAGGTAACCAGCAAACAGGTCCTTGGAAGCTGTAGGTTGGAAAGCATGGCCTCTCAGAGTGGCGTCCACCTGAGGCAGTTGCCAGCCAAGCGTGGTGCTGTGCTTACGCACTAACTCCACCCACACACAGACACACAATTTGCTTACAGAGATGCACTGAACCACCCCCAACTGGCCTTGAGGTGAGGGGAGCCTGATTAAATTATTCTGTTTTCCCAACATAAAGTAATTGTACAATAAAGTAGGAAATAAACCTGAATAAATATGTAAATAGAAAAACGAGTCATTGTAGTCTAAACATAAGATCCAAGGTAATTCTTTTAAACTTCCAGTACAAGATATACCTCAGACCAAACAGAATGTACTGAATTAACCCAAACAATTCTCATTTTAGATGTTAGAGCCATGCAACTTCTAGCATAGGGTCAGGATGTACAGAAAATCTTAGCATCCGAAAGATGGATGCTTGCAAGAACTAATGGGAGTCTCACATTTATTTTACCCCTAAAGACATTTCTTTTTTGGAGAATTTCTGAGAAATGACATTAGATCATTTAAAAAAAATATTTCCTGGGCACTGCCCTGTTGACAGCCAACATAAACACTGCACCCCCCAGGATCAAAGAAACAACCCCATCAAGATAAAACTAAACAACACCAGGAATTAAATCGCTCAAACTGTGAGAGAAATACCACCAAAAGAAGAGGAAAGCATAGCATGTTTGGAAAGGAGGTGGCAGATTTCTTTAAATGCTGAGAATTTTAAAAACAATACTAATAATAAAATAACTGGTATTTATTGAGCAGTTTGTATGTACCAGCACTATTTGCTAAGAGCTTTACATATATTATTTCTTTTCAGCCTCATAAAACTCCTATAAGGTAAATGCCATTATTGTCCCCATTTGACAGATGAGGAAATGGAAGCATAGAGAGGTCACTAACTTGCCTAAGGCCACAGACACAGCCAGATGCCAAGGCCTGTACTCTCAACCACGCTGTATTGCCTCCTTTCCGACTGTGCAGGGTGCAACACTTCCTAACACCGCAGTTTCCTACGTGTTTTTCTAAGTACTCTACAGGTATTAACTCATTTAATGCTCACAACAATAGCCAATGAAAGATGCCCTATTATAACCCCATTTTACAGATGAGGAAACTAAGACCCAGAGAGGCTGAGTAAGCTGCACTTACCCAGCTAGTAAGTGCCAAAGTGGGATTCAGACCCAGGCAACCTGAGCTCAGAAGCCGAAATCTTAATCACTCCACAGTATTGCATTTCATGTAGCAAAAAAAAAAATTTTCAGTCTTACATATGTAGTTTCCGAATTGCACTCTATGCAAATAAGCAAACGATTTAAAACAACAGGGAGAAGGAATGTTGTCTTTATTGACATTAATTTTGAATCCAGAAATGATTGAAGAAAGACATGGCAGGGAATACCCACTAGATGACTAGATTTCTTGTTACCATTAGTATTGCCATTACTTAAACAGTAATGTCAGTAAAAGTAAAATACGGTCAGTAGAAAGTTTGAGGGAGGGACTGGCCGGTTAGCTCAGTCAGCTAGAGTGTGGTGTTACAACACAAAAAAAGGAAAACTTGAGCGAGGATTTTGGTCATAAAGTCAAAGAAGTGGCAGACCATGACAAGAAAGAAGCAAAACAGTACTTGAGCTTTTGTACCAATCGGGGCTCGAAAACTAATTACTGAATGGAACAGAAACAATAAAATAACCAAGTTTTTGTAGCACCTAATTCTTCCTACACACACAAAAATTACCTCTGCACTTGACTTTATCCTCCTTTTAGAGAACTGTGTTATTTGACACTATGGTCGACTATCCTTGTTTATTTTTTAACAGCTTACATTGAAGATTGGATATATCTACAGCCAATATCTATGTGCCCTTGAGAGAGGTGTTGGAAAAATAAACAGTAATGCATTGTAGACAGATCAATCTTAATTTTTTTAATAAACCAATATTTATGGAGTCCTTACCTTGTACAAGAATTGATTTCAGTTTTTGAGACAGATCAATCTTAATTTTTTTAATAAACCAATATTTATGGAGTCCTTACCTTGTACAAGAATTGACTTCAGTTTTTGACTGAACTAACAGCCAGCCACATGATGGTTGTGATAGCTGTTTTCTTAAACTTAAAAAAAAACTCACCCCTCCTTCCCATTCCCCTGTCCTACAATAGAACATGAAGACTACACATAAAGGTAGTTTGGGGGCAGTTCTGTACTACGCTCTTCAGCTTAAGATGGAATTACATCCCGGTAAACCCATTGTAAGTTTTAAATATCATAAGTTGAAAATGCATTTAATACACCTAACCTACTGAACATCACCGCTTAGCCCAGCCTACCTTAAGCGTGCTCAGAACACTTGCAGTAGCCTACAGTTCGGCCAAGTCATCTAACACGAAGCTTATTATATAATAAAGTGAACAGCTCAGTAATTCATTCAATAGTACATGGAAAGTGAAAAACAGAATGGTTATATGGTTTCTGCTAAATGGTTTTAAGTGCTTACTTCACACCAGCATAAAGTCAAAAAACTCTTAAGTTGAACCACTGACTTAAGAATCATCTCAAACTAAAGACCCACATGAGCAGTTACTCAAGAATGATGACGGGTGTTTTAAAAAAAATTCGTTGGCTGGCCAGTTAGCTCAATTGGTTAGAGCGTGTGTTATAACACCAAGGTCAAGGATTTGGATCCCCTTACTGGCCAGCCATACACACACAAAATAATAATAATAATCCTAATAATAACAACAACTGGGAGGCCGTTAGGCTGAGGTGGCTCCAGTGCCCTGGATTCCTACTTAAGCAAACCAAAACCCAACTCTGTCAACGGTGAGCTTAACCAATTAGAAATCACCAACTGACCACTGACTAGGGACCTTCGACTGGAATGATCCAAATAAGGCTACTGCTCCACTTCAATGAATCAAATATTTTCTTTGTCTTACCTCCAAGTTCATCTCCAACTCCCCCCAACTTTCCCTTTTGTCAGAGCCCCCAAACTCCCGAAGTCTGGAGCTGCCCGACTCATGAATTGCTTTCTGCTTAAATACTCTTCAATATTTTAATGTGCCTCAGTTTATCTTTTAACATTGGTAATGTTTTAGTAGGTGCATGTGTGCACAGGGAAAGGGCAGATGGAGCCGGTAGTTGCCAGTGAATATAGAGATGAGGACAACAAAAACCTACTGCGCCTTTATCAGAACTTGTAACTGGCCCTGAGGTCACAGGGAGTGGCATACGCGAATTTTAAGAGGAAATATTTGAGACCATTTTGCCCACACCCTGTGACTCACAGTGAAATATCTAGCAATAAGGAAAGTAATCTTGTAAAAAAGTGGAAGCTTTGGGCCGGCCCGTGGCTCACTTGGTAGAGTGCGGTGCTGATAACACCAAGGCCCCGGGGTTCGGATCCTGTATAGGGATGGCCGGTTCGCTCACTGGCTGAGCGTGGTGCTGACAACNTTTAAAAAAAAAAAAAAAAAAAAAGTGGAAGCTTAGCCCTGGCAGACTTCGGGATTTAGTTGCAACCTCTGCACGCAGAACTTCTTGACTTTGACCTTGGTCTGTTACTCACTGAATACTCAGAGTCCCTGTGTTCTCTGTGACAGGACACTGGGGCAAAATGACCTTGGATTCCTAGTAAAATTGAACTAATGCTTTTTGTGAAATAGAACAGAAGGGAAGAAAAATGAGAGCTCATAGAGTGAAATGTTCATGACCTCGTCACCAGGGCTTCTTCCAAAAGGCAGATGTGGTCTGCAGGGACTGGGTTTCTCTGTCAAGTGGGAGCACTATAGTGTCTGATGAAGCTGGTGAATCATCGGCTGACTGATAATAGAGCCAAACAGGTTAACAGTGGAGAGAGCTTGGGCTGTCTTTCTGCTGTTCAGGGCTTTCTGCTGTGCAGCTGTGAGAGTGCAAAGCCCTTGTTTGCTTCTTATTGCGGTTATTTTAATGAAGTGCAAATTCAGCATGTTCCACAACACTGAAAGAGATCGAGAGACAGCACCACAAAGTGCTCTCTGGCTACCTGAAGCATCCGCAACACCTGGGAGCTTGTCAGAAATGCAGGATCCCAGCCCCCACCGCAGACCTGCTAAACCAGAATCTCCATGTCAACAATGTCCCCAGGTGAGCCGCATCCACGCTAAAGGCTGAGAAACTCTTTTCTCCACTTATGAAAGAAGTCATTGCTACCGTCTTCTGCTGAACAGAAGAAAGGAGAATCGAGGCTCACTTTTCCCAGCCTTCGTTCTCTTCCATCTTGTCAAACAGTAAAATTAGTGGAGATGCCCAATTAATAATTCACCTGCCTCAGAGCCTTTATAAAATAGCCTTGTTTACGTGAATGAAACTGCACTAAAGATAAGTCCATTTCAATATATTCCCATAGCAACTAAAAGTACAATGTTTTAAAAAATCAGTTTGAAATGCTTACTTCCATAAACAGTATACTGATTTCTCCCAGACTATTGATTAGGCAGAACATCTGATCACTTTATTTCTAACTTCCTTCTCTCCCTCCATCAACATTTGCAAAATACAGATGGTATAGGTAACACTTTCCATAACAAGTACTTCTATTTACAGGGACTCAATGGAATGTTGTCCTTTTTGTTTTGCTCTGTTTTCTTTGAGACTAGCTGGGCAGTCTGGACTATATCCTGCTTTACTGTGTTCATCTGGGCTAGTCTAATATCTGTGTCTAGAGCCTAAGTGGAAGAACGCTGAGAGGTGCTGCTGGGGGAGAAAGCTCAAGTGACCCATTTTCTGTATTTCTCAAAAGTTACAAACCATCACATTTTACTTTAAAATGTTAATAATCAATATCAGAGCAGTTTAATTTGAAAACAAGGTTTTATTGTGCTACGGAAAGTGTCATCCTGGTGTGTGTATTAACTGCATCTCCACCTGCACTGGGAATTTAAATGAAGCAGGTGAATAGATGTTGTACTCAACAAACCCACACTTAAAAAGATTCTTTGCTTTTTATTAGCATTTACTTCTTAACCTCAAGACTCTTTGTTTTGCCCTCAAAAGATGATGTCAGTAATAATAGGGTTAAGGACTTGCTACCCCAAAATATGGTACCTTGGCATTCAAGAAAACAGAAGTAGAAAGGTCACTCTCGCCTTCCCCTCCCTTCTCCGCTGAAGCAGATCGTGAGACCCTCATGTGAGAGGTGCATGCCCTACACCTGGAAGAAAGAAACACCCTTATTTCTGAAAACACAGGGACACAGAGAGGAATCTGAACAAACAGGCCTTGCTGAGTTCTCCCCACTTCATCACCACAAGTCACACTTGTTTGTCCAATTGCACTTTCCCACAGCTAACTACTTCTTCAAACTAGCATTAAAAAAATGCACAGGTCTGGGCCGGCCCGGTGGCGCACTGCTACAGTGCGCCGCTTGGGAAGCACGGCGGTGCTCCCACC
>NW_007729753.1:131532-136684 GCF_000696425.1 Galeopterus variegatus | reverse complement strand
GAGGGTTGCGATCCGTTGCCGGTCACGAAAAAAGACAAAAAGGAAAAAAAAAAAATGCACAGGTCTACCTGTTTCTTCATGTCTTCATTTCCTTATGTAGGCTCCCGCGTCACATAAAACTTATACTATGTAAGTGTGTATGTTTTTCTCTTGTTATTCTGTTTTTTGCTATAGGAGCTTCAGCCATGAACCTAAGATGGGAAGGAAAGTTATTTCTTTTCCCCTACAGCAAATGTGTGTTTCAACATTATTGGTGGCAATCCAAAAACTGCTGGGGAGGAGTGGCGGGGGGACAGTATCTGACACACTCTTCTCAAGTAAAATAGAACATTTCCAGGTGGCAGTGGAGCTGGAAGTGATATGATTTTTCCTGTGATTAGATACTTATTTTTCTGGAATAATCTATGAAGAGGAAACTGGAGAGGTGTTGCAGCCACCACCAGTGTTGCCCGCGTCACCAGTATTGCTGCCTCGGTCCTGCTGAAGCACAAGAGCACAAGTTCTCCATGGACGTGAGCTGTGAGGGCTGCACTGAAGTGGTGTCTCGGTCCTCAACAAGCTGGGAGCAGGTAAGTTTCACACTGACCTCCCCAGCCAGAAGGTTTGCATGGAACCTGAGCACAGCATGGACACTCCGCTGGCAACCTTGAGGAAAACAGGAAAGACCCGTTTCCTACCTTGTCCCCAGCTCCAAGTAGCAAGGGCCTGGGCCTGGGCCCTGGCCTGCAGGACAGACCAAAGGGGGCAGGATCTTGATTCTCTCCTGGCTTCCGGACAGACCTGGGACCTGGCAGTCCTGCTCAGCAACGGGGTCTCCTATGGAGACCCTCACTTGCCCCGTGACACCCCAGCCTCCCTGCACTAAAGTCAGGCTGCTTTTGTTGGGGGGAAAAAAATCTATGAAGGGAGGAATCGTGAGTAGTATTTACAAGCACTTTTCGTAAAAATCCCCTAATTCCAGGCACAAGGCAAAAGGCATGACTCATGTCACAGTAGGCATTATGGCCAGGGAGGTGGCCCTTGTAAAGACTGCTTCCCTAATGCCTGAGAATGGCTCTTAAGAGATCTGCAGGGAGTTGATAACAGGGTATTTCACTAGAATATCACTGGTAAAAATCTAATTTTTGATCAAGGCATTTCCCTCGCTAAAAATGTCATGTTTCCAGAACTCAGTTTGATTTTNGGTGGGAGCAACTCGAGTGTCCATTCATGGATGAGTGGACAAACAAAATGTAGTATATACATACACAATGGAATGTTGTTCAGCCTTCAAATGGAAGGAAATCCTGGCACATGCCACAACACGGATGAACCTTGAGGACACTGTGTTAAGTGAAATAAGCCAGACACAAAAGGACAAATATTATATGATTCCACATACGTGAGGTACCTAGTCAAATTCACACACACAGTAGAATGGGGTTGCCAAGGTCTTTGGAAAGAGAGTGTGAAGCTCTAACCAGCTCAGCTAACCGGTCAGCCCAACAAGTTTGAAATTTAACTCAGTTTACTTGAGCAAAGAAAAACAAAACAGAACAAAGTAAAACAAAACAAAGCAAACAAAATAATCACAAATCAGGCAGCCTTCCAAACCAGAGCAGGTTCAGAGAACTCCAGCCAATAGAATGACCTGACAGCATTGATAGAAAATGGAAGTGCAGTGTAGAAACAACCTGAACGGTTACAGCTTAATTGGTTAATTGGTTACTGAGCCCCTGCAATTCACTAAAGCTCAATTACCATAATTAAACTCCATATTAGTTTGGCCTGTCAGCCCTCGTACAGGAGCCTAGTCCAAATCAATGGCCTCCCACAAATTTTAACAACGGGGGCAGAGTTTCAGTTCAGGAAGGTGAAGAGAGCTCTGGAGGTGGATGGAGGTGACGGCTGCACGATAATGGCAATGTGCTTAATGCCACTGAACTGTGCACTTAATGGTTAAGATGCAAACTTTGTCACATATATTTTAAAAACAAAAACTTTTTTTTTTGTCGGCTGGTAGGTTGGGGGATTTTTTTTTTTTTTTTTAAGATGACAAGTAAAGGGATCTTAACCCTTGACTTGGTGTTGTCAGCACCACACTCTCCCAAGTGAGCTAACCGGCCATCCCTATATAGGATCCGAACCTGTGACCTTGGTGTTATCAGCACCGCACTCTCCCGAGTGAGCCACAGGCTGGCCCTTAAAAACACATTTTTTTTTTTTTTTTTGGCAGCTGGCTGGTATGGGGATCCGAACCCATGACCTTGGTGTTACAAGGCTGTGCTCTAACTGACAAAGTTAACCGGTCAGCCTCTGTATTTTAAAAACAATTTTTAAAAAATATTCGATACCTCTTAATGGGAAAGAACATTATACAAAGAACAAATTATTAGCTCTGTGACTTCATTTTTCAGGTGGGAGAGGGGTAAAAAGGGGTCAAAACTCACTTAAGGAATCCAGGATTCACAGAGGGTAGAAAACTTGCTGGAGGCAGCTCGTACCTGGTGCAGCCAGGATCTGAATCCAGTCAGCCGACCTGGGAGCCCCTCCACACCGTCCCCTGTTGGGATGCGAGGGACAGTAAGAAGACAGAGTCAAGAAGACTCTGGTTTCACATTTGGGACTGAAAGATGTGGCTTTAGTTTACAGAAGTGGGAAACCCAGAGGAGGACGTTGCTGTGAAGAGGGAGGAGAAAGATGAAAGTTTCTTTTTTTTTCTTTTTTTTTTTTTAAAGATGACCGGTAAGGGGATCTTAACCTTTGACTTGGTGTTGTCAGCACCACGCTCAGCCAGTGAGCCAACCGGCCAGCCCTATGTGGGATCCGAACCCGGGGCCTTGGTGTTATCAGCACCACACTCTACCGAGTGAGCCACGGGCCGGCGCAGAAAGATGAAAGTTTCTTTTTTTTCTTTTTTTTTTTTTAAAGATGACCGGTAAGGGGATCTTAACCTTTGACTTGGTGTTGTCAGCACCACGCTCAGCCAGTGAGCCAACCGGCCAGCCCTATGTGGGATCCGAACCCGGGGCCTTGGTGTTATCAGCACCACACTCTACCGAGTGAGCCACGGGCCGGCCCAGAAAGATGAAAGTTTCAATCTGGATGAGCTCATCTGCTTGGACAGAAGACAGCGGGTTGTTGGAAATGCTGGGCTGGCACCGGAGAGGGCTGGGTTTGGGAACTGTTGTTGGGCTATTCATAAAAGGGGAAGCAGAAAGTGGATAAGCTCAGCAGGGACAGAGAGGAGGAAAAAAGGGCAGAAATAGAAGATGTGAGAGAAGCCAAGAGTCCAAGCCAGAACCCGGGGAAATGCGCACACTGTGCTTAGGAGGCCAGCAAGGGAGAGGAGCCAGAGACCTGCAGAGAAAAGGAGCAGAAGGAGCATCAGGGAAGCCCAAGAGGGAGCCTGGCGGTGAGGCTCTGACAGTCATGAACGCAGCTTCAGGGGTTCCGAGTACATGCTAGCTCTGATGTAGCATGCTCCAGGCTCCACATTTTTGGAATCTCCATAACAGCTATGTGAGGTAAGCAGAGATGTGTTATCATTTTCATTTTACTGATAAGTAAAATGAGCTGCTGCAATAATACTGCTCATTTTCTCAAGGTCATACACCATCACTCAAGTCCAGATCCCCTTTCCATTGCAAAAGGGAATGGGGTGGGAAGGCAGCCAAGTGCAGGCGATAAGGGGATGCATCATTGGTAGGGACAAAAAGCATTCATAAAACCAACTAAAAGCCAATCTTCTTTTTATAAGCATCATGCACTAGTGATTCTACACAAAAGGCACCTCCCTGAAAATCTTTTTATGGTCTAAGTTCTAAACAATTGCTGCAGTTATTGGTAAGTTCTACTAACATATATGTAAGCTTCAAATTAGCACACTTGAATGACATCCTTTCATAATATTGAATTATATAGATGGAAGTTAATTTGGAGAATCCTCAGTTATTCTGACTTATATGAAATCATCTACATGCAGCCACTTTGAGAATAAATAGATAACAGTCTGGAATTGCTCAAGTTCGCTTTAGGCTCATTTCCTGTCTCCAATCCTGTTGGTACCACATGCTATTGCGTTTAAAAAGCAGACGTGAAATAGATGATAACACAGGGCTTGAAAAGGTGGAAAAGTAGAACTTGCAATACTTCAATTTTGTCATTTCATATGACGGCTTGGAATTTTTTACTGTGCTTAAAGAGTAAAACAGAGTGCCAACTATGAAGTGGAATATTTTTGTTTGGTAAGTGCAAATTTTAGTGTATCCCTGAAATATTTTATTAAACTTGTATAATATCTTTTAAATCAAAATGTATCCTTTTTAATTGAGAGAATAATGATTATTACTGATTATTACATGATCAGTAGTGGAAATAATTTTGTTGTGTAGAAGGTACCACTCCTGGTGTCAAATATTCTAGGTGCGCCACTGCACACCCAAGCTACATTCCTGGCCACAATGAAAGTCAGCTGCCATCACAGCTCCACCCCTTCTCCTTTTTACTTTCCACTTGGTTTACGGAGATTCCCTACAAGGAGGTGGTGTAGCTGTCAGAGCTCCCAGGCATCTCAGGATTTTCTCTATCACCTCTCCCCTTTTACTTGGAGAATACACAAGGCTTTATAAAGTAATAAACAGCTTTTCCTGTCAGGCTAGAGATCCGTATTCTGGAATGGTTAAAAAAAAATCCCAAGGTCTAAGGGGAGAATTGGATCTCAGAGAAGGGTTTGTCCCAAGGAGCTCACACAAATAGTGCATTTCTTCAAATGTAGATTAAAATTAGCAATTGAGGAAACTGATCATTTCAAATTAATCATTAATAGATTTCCATATCCTGTCACAAACATTTTTTTGTCTTGGAAAAAATTGGCATTGATGCACCTATACTATAGTTTGCTTTAAATTGTACAATTACATGTAATATACACACACATATATATTCGTATACCCACCAATCTACACATATATCCACATACTCAGTATTAACGCTATATCTTTCATATATACACACATATGTATTTAACAATTACATCTTTACATATGCATATTAATCTGTATGTGTGTCTATAAGCATATCTATTTATGTCTATAAAATCAAAATGAAGGACCGGCCCGTGGCTCACTCGGGAGAGTGTGGTGCTGATAACACCAAGGCCATGGGTTTGGAT
>NW_007729753.1:128410-131245 GCF_000696425.1 Galeopterus variegatus | reverse complement strand
CAACACCAAGTCAAGGGTTAAGATCCCCTTACCGGTCATCTTTAAAAAAAAAAAAGTCAAAATGATGGTTGGGAGTGTTCTTTGGAAGAAAATTCTGACATATGAATGCAATGTATTTTCATTACGCACAGAGTGAACAGTTTAACTTCATTTCTTCTCACAGAACTCACTATAAAATGCAGAAAAAGTAGCAAAAAAAAAAAAAATGCAAAAAAGGGTCTGCTTTCCCCTACAGGTTACAAAGCACCCACCTTCCAAAACAAATTAAAAGAAAATGAATTCTAATAGCAGAGAACATACAGACAAATGTAAGTCATGAAAAAAGAAAAAACTAAATGTATTTTGACATTATTTTCAACTGAGTATAAAATTGTCAGGGCCGGCCCAGTGGCGCACTGCTACAGTGCGCCGCTTGGGAAGCGCGGCAGGCGCTCCCGCCGAGGGTTCGGATCCCACATACAGACCGGTTCCCACTCGCTGGCTGAGCGAGGCGTGGGAGCAACACCAAGGGTTGCGATCCCATTGACGGTCCCGGTCCGGTACGGGTGCGACACTGAGGGTTGCGATCCGTTGCCGGACACGAAAAAAGACAAAAAAAAAAAATTGTCAAAGGTCTGGGTTGAGTATGTCACCAACAAAGAACCAAACCCTACCTAAGGAGCACTAGGGGATGCTTGTTCTGAACCTGCTAATGAATAACCAATCAGCTGGTCTTGAGTTTGTTGGACAAATCTAGCCCAAGCCAGGAATGGAGTTGTTTTAGTGAGTCCTAAAGAGAGAGGGCAATTTATAGTCTCTGTGGAATCTCTTCAAGTTTTAAGCTAACTTCAGAGCACATAGCCCAACTCAGCCCAAATCTCCTATGGCCCCTGTAAGAAGTCCCCAGTGGACGTCTAGAACCTACCCATGTCCCAAAGCCTTGAGCCTTGAGCAAACCCAGAAAGAGTGATTGGTGGGTCCATGCAACCTGGCATTGCCCAGTGACAGCTTCTAGACTTTTGGCTTCAGAACTGTCCCAAAATTCATACCAAGGTTCCCTGTGGTCTTTTATTAGACTTCATATGGATCTCTGCCTGATGCTTAATTCCCTCTTGATATCTTGCTGTAGTTGATACTCAGGGAGAAGAACAGGAGATAAATTCAATAGCTAGCTAAATCTTGACACTTTTCTCCTACCTGATTTTGAGGAGGTTTTCTTCTAAATCTTTGAGAGTTTCCTGGACCTGCTACCCAAATGACATTTGGCTCAATGTGATTTTTTCTTTTTTTTTTAGGGACATATACAGGACTCGTAGAGGAAACAGAACAGACATAAATATACTAACTTTGTTGGGGCTGTAGGTTCTGTGAACAATAGCATTTGCTGGTACAAACAGAACAACTGAGAATTGTGTAACTCTTTTCTGTATTAATATTATAAACATAATCTTTATGTTTACTCCATATCTGTTTCCAAAGAGCTCATAAGCCTTTTTCAGATCATTTGTAAGAGCTCTCCACCCACCCTCCACACCAGGATTCCTGTGGGAAACCTCATCCAAGGCAGCTGGACCTCTGTTCTTCCCCCATACCTTCCCCTAAGGCTAAGCCCTGCAAAGTCAGGATCACAGATCCTTAGGACCTGATGTTAGTGTCAACATAAAAAGAGAGATTCCCACAGCTGGGGATACCCTTGGTCACAGGCCCCGGAGCACTTTGATTTCCAGAAGCAAGGCCACCATTATCAGATCCTCTCTAAAGTAGCCGATGGCCTCCATTCTGGGCATATCTTTGGTGACAATGACAAGTTTCGGGTTGAATATAACTTGCCTCTTTGTCTTCTTTGTAATGACTTTAGAGCAAGGTTTTTTTCCCTGCTTTTTTGGTATTCCCCACGGTAAATTGCCCTGCATAGATGAGATGCTCAGGAAAGAGTAGATTCTCATTGAAATCCACTCCATTGTAATTTTCATTTCTGTGATTGATTGTAATGACCCAAAATCCTTTCTTAGTTTGTACAAGAAGGGCAGGCAGGGAGTAAGTGAAACTGTTTGGGGCCACTGGGAGCTTAGGAAGGGGGATAAGTTTGGCCTAAGAACAGCAGAATGGGGCACACGACATCTAACTTTTGCTTTTATTTAAGCCATTAAGCCCTCTGCCTGTTTAAGGAAGAGCTATCCAGTGACAATGAGTTAGAACAGGCAAGTCTATAAAAGGGTCCTTAGAAAGCACCTAGTCAGACCCTTTTAATCTCCCTCCAGTGCTGGCTACTCTTTATGTAATGAAGCCACACTCTTGAAGGAAGCTGTCATTGTAAGGGTCACCTTCCTGATGTGTGCCAAAGTGCTCTTCCCCAGAAGAGAAAAAAGGAAAGGGGGAGGATGTGTCTTACGTCCCTTTCCAGGAAATAAATGGCTCAGGTGAAAGGAGGTACTGACTCTGAGGTGGAGGTCTGGGTGCGGGTAGCATATGGAGGTGTGCCCTGAGGTGACATCTGAAAGAGCGAAGGCGGCAGGAGAAACAGTGGCATCAAAGGACTCACTGGGCCTCTGGGAGGCCCTGGAGCTAGGATGGCCCTTTGCAGTTGTTCTGACTGTGACAGGGAGTCTGAGACTAAGTTACCTCCTGCTACGGAAACAATATCCCTTCAAAATTCACATGTTGAAGCCACAGTACATTAGAAAATGACTGTATTTGAAGACAGGGTCTTTAAGGAAGTAATTTAGGTTAAATGAGACAATATAGGTGGGCCCTCATCCAATCTGACTGGTGTCCTTATAAGAAGAGGGAGAGACACTGGGATGCCTGTGCACAGAGGAAAGGCCATGTGCGGACACAGGAAGAAGGTGGCCTTCT
>NW_007729753.1:124909-127917 GCF_000696425.1 Galeopterus variegatus | reverse complement strand
ACTGGGATGCCTGTGCACAGAGGAAAGGCCATGTGCGGACACAGGAAGAAGGTGGCCTTCTGCAAGCCAAGGAGGGAGGCTTCAGAAGAAACCAAAGCTGCTGACACTTGATCTTGAACTTCCGGCGTCCAGAATTGTAAAAAATAAATGTCTGTTGTCTAAGCCGCCCACTCTGTGATATTTTGGTACAGCAGCCGAGCTGACTAATCCACAGCCCCCTGGCCGGTGCTTGGATGTGAGCTGCCCTGTGGAGGGTCCCCGCAGTGGCCGAGGCACCTCACTTCACCTGAGGCATTGATTTCCTGGGCAGGGACTGAGCCAGGAGCCCAGCAGCCAGGCCAGGTAAGGGTCTGGGCTGGCAGGTGGCGTCCTCTGCTGTAGGATGAACCACACACGAGGATTGGGAGTGTTATGGGGGAAATATTGCAGGGATAAGGGTAGTACTAGAAGAATAATTTCAGTGATTTGCCCTCAGATTGAGCCTTTAAGATTCTGAACAAATTTTACATTTGTAAAACAACATTTCAGAATCAATCTTGTAGAGTCTCTTTGGACTCTTTATTTAAAAACTGGGGGCAAAGAGGCCCCCCAAAAAGTTGAGATCCTCCCAAAGTCTAGAGACACCTTGAGAGCCAAGCTGGACCCAGGGCCTGGATTCCCAGGGTTCGTGTTTATAGTCACCACAACTACAATGGCTCTAAATACAAATTTAACTAAAGATCTCAGTTTGAAAACATCAAGTCAAACGTAGATTGCACTGTCTGTAAACATGGCAATGTTATTCACAAGCCGAGCTTCTGCTCGGTGAAGAAAATCCACGTGAGATCTCAGTTCTCATTGCTCGATATGCTCTGCCTGACCCAAAAGAGCAGGAAACAGGGAATAAACGACCTTTCGTGTGTGCGTTCCAGGTAGGAACAACCGGGACAGAGCTCTCCCCTCTCCCCCACCTTTCCTTTTCCCCGTCTTCCTCTCCTTCCCTAGTTCTAGCACTTTATTGGACATCTTAAGTAATAGAACCTCACTGTGTAATCTAAGTGACAGAGTTTCAGTCCAGAGATAAAGAAGCTAAAGTCCCAAATACCTACCAGTCTTCAATGAACGTTAATTTTCTCTCTTGTTACAATAGTTGTACATCTCCTTTATAAATAATTTTTTTTCTTGATAGAGATTTGTCCAGAATAACTAAGAAATCTTTACTGAATCAGTGCATCCCAAATCCTAATATTAGAGATTTTGACCAATTTTCAGGTATCCCAACAGATTTTCCTCCAGAATATGTTAGGGTGTCAGGAGCAGTTGGCTGAAAATAGAAGAAAGCCCTGACTCAAGTGATGTGAGAGTCAGGAAAGTAATGAATGTATTGTCTCACAAAACAATGACTCCAGAGGAGGAGCCACCCTCTCAATTGAAACAGCGTTTTGCAGGATGAACTACAAAGAACATCAGCTTAAAAGAGTCAAAGAACCGGGCTGGCCGGTTAGCTTAGTTGCTGAGTTACAGCCTTATAACAGCAAGGGTTTGGATCTACATACCGGCCAGCCACCAAAAAAACCAAAAACAATGGTAAGTGTGAACATGAGAAAAATCTTCTCTTTCCCCTGGATGTTAGGGGACCTCAAGGAAGGTTGCTGGGTGCTGGCTACAGCTGGAGTTTTAAAAAAGAGAGAAATCTGTCTGGGGTGGGGGGATGGTCTGGACTGCAGCCCCACCCTCGTTGCCTTGAGCAGGTTTTCAGTCCAGTTTGACTCATGGAATCTCAAGACAGGTATTTTGTTTGTTTGTTTTTTGTTTTGGGGTTTTTGGTGACTAGCCAGTATGGGGTGAAGCCAGATACTAAGTTTAAGGTGTCCTTGACTGGTAGAGTCCCCAGGCACCTGCCTGGCAGAAACAAATGCAAATCCTCTGCAGAGGAGACTTGTCCATCCCAGGCCTCCCAGGGTCTCCAGACATCATTTGCCAAATACAAGTGCCAGATCAGGAAACAAGGCTTCATAAGAAAAAGCCAGTGGAAACAAGAAACAGCAGAAATAGACCTACACACACTTTTAAAAACTTATTAGAGACAAATTGTAAACCAACTTTGCCTGCTATGTTTCAAGAAATAAGCAAAAAGTGCAGAGAAAAGCATGCTCCAGTGTTGCAAACTTCAGCAAGTCGTCAATTCATACAGGAATCTGCATTTTTCCTATCTTTCCACCTTTCCCTCAGTCCTCAGAAGTTTGTCTGTCTTCTGCCAGCTCTCCTCATGGTCACAAGACAGCAGCAGTAGTTCCAGATTTCACAACTACACAACTTCCTCGTCAATTCATACAGGAATCTGCATTTTTCCTATCTTTCCACCTTTCCCTCAGTCCTCAGAGGTTTGTCTGTCTTCTGCCAGCTCTCCTCATGGTCACAAGACAGCAGCAGTAGTTCCAGATTTCACAACTACACAACTTCTGGATGCAAAAAAGGGAAGGTTGTGATTCTGTGTATCCCCTTTTCTCCATGAAGCATTCCAGCAGACTTGTTTGCACACTTCGTGGACCAGGATTACATCACACACGCATGCTGCAGTAATCCACAGGGAGGGAAATGGTTGCATTAGACCAATAATGATTCGACCTCTGGACTAGGTTTGAGGGACCATGACTTTGAAGTCAAGGGCTTGTGGAAGAGAATAGATACCTGCACAAAATGCAAACACTAACAGCAAGGTTTAAAAAATGTGTATGTGTGGTGATGCTCACAACAAGGTCAAGGGAGAGGTTGGTTCCCCATACAGGCCAGCCATCAAAAAAAAAAAGTGTATGTGGCACCGAGAAGTAGGGACAGAGGGAAGGAGCCATCTGTAACTGGCTCCCTCTCCCAAGTTTTCAAAATGTGCAGTTTACTGATAACATTTTCTAACTCTAAGAATTTTGGCCCCCAGTCATTTGACAGTTGCTCCCAGGCAAACTACTTCTGTTCTCCTCTGCCAAGACAGACATTAAGACACCTGCCAAGATAAGTGCATGCTTTTATGT
>NW_007729753.1:119650-123780 GCF_000696425.1 Galeopterus variegatus | reverse complement strand
CTGTATACACAATTCCTCCGTTGTAAATTCTTAGAGGCATCTCACATTCAATGTAACCCACAAAAAGCAGAAAAACATGAAAGGAGGTCAAGGTAAATTTTCAGAAATTGAGCTTACAATCTGAAGGAGTTCTCCATTTAATGACTGCTTTTTTCTTCTACAAAGTATGAATCAAGATCCTATCCTAAAAAGGGGAAAAGTGGAATACTTTGTAAGGAAGCAGAGAAGATAAGGTCATGAAAACCTGTCATGAAAATGGAAAAGTCCTCACGACTGGTAACAACACACGTGGGACACATAACTGAGCTCCTAGTTGTGTTTTTCAGATTCTGTGTTGTGTCTTAATAGGAAAGGCCACTTTGCATCATCTACTGCCAAAGCACGGAAGTTGGTGACAAGTTTTGGTTTTATACCAATTGCTCAACAAAGAGTTTATTATCAAGCACTAAATTTTGACTATTGAAGGGTTAAAATATACATCTGAAAGCTTGGAGAAGAAGAAAATTAAAATCAATGAGAGGAAGGTAAAGGAAAGGGGCCAGCAGTGGTGGCCTTTTTGGGGTTGCCAGACTATTACAGAGCTTGACATTTCAAGGGTTTATCTTGTTAACTTCCTTTGCCCTTGGCCCAGTATGGCCAAGGAGAAATGTCGCGGCACCCCACGTGAAAGGCCACTTCTGGTGTGACCCTCCCACCCAGTGCCCACCCCGTGCTTATCCACTGAGCCTTCCTTGGCAATAACCCTCTTATTGGACTGACCATATGCCCCCGTTTCCCCATGTGCACCTGTTGTCTTGGCATAATTATTAATAGCACCCTGTAGTGGATTGAATTATGTCCCCCCAAAACTCACTGAAGCTTGAATTGTGTCCTCCAAGTTTTATGTATTAGAAACTTAGCCCCCACTGTAACTGTTGAGGGCGGGAAATCCTATTATGGTGATTAAAAGGTGGAACCTTGAAGAGGTGATTGCATTGTAGGACTGTGCAGTAGTGAACTGATTACAAATGGTGGTCAGGGGCATGGTTCTGAGGGCTTAAAAAAAAAGGAGAGTCCGTCTCTCTCTCTCTCTTTCTCTCTCTCTGCTCTCTCTGCTTCCACCATCTTGCAATGTGAGACCCCTGAGTCACTGTCACCATCACCAGATGGACTTTAGACATCCCAGCCTCAGAAACTGTGAGAAATAAATGTCATTTTTCTTTATAAATCACCCAGTTTCCAGTATTCTTTTATAGCAACACAAAACGGACTAATACACACCCCTTTCACTCTAAGAAGCATCCAAGTCCAGAAGAGAAATTATATTTAAGAGGGGTTATCCCCTTCCTCATCTATATCCCATGACAGCTCACACAGCCTATTTGTGTGCTTATCTCAACTTTTAATCATCCCACACCTTTCCTGGGGGTGATGGGCACATCCCCAGGGAAGTCAGTGTTAGGTGTAAAGTTAAGACAGCCCCTGGGGACCTTGCCCCTAATCCGGGGCTATGCCTACCTTTCTGGGCCCTGTATCTGATGTGTTGTCGGCTTCTACTTCGGTTATCATTGCTTCCTCCTGTAGTCTCTTTTTATTACTACAGATCAATTTTGCTTTGGAATTCAATATTCTTGCCTAACCCTCCAATCCCTCCTACTCTTACATGGTATAAATTATTATTCCTATATAACAGACTTGCCAACTGGTAAAGTTCAGTTCTCCAGTGAATTAATACCTGTTTGCCAGGAATTCTGGCTTTGAAGGAAAATTAAAATTTTTTTTTTTTTTCCTTTTTGTGTTTTTTCGTGACCGGCAACGGATCGCAACCCTCAGTGTCGCGCCCGTACCGGACCGGGACCGGCAATGGGATCGCAACCCTCGGTGTTGCGCCCGCACCTCACTCAGCCAGTGAGCGGCCGGTCTGTATGTGGGATCCGAACCCTCGGCGGGAGCGTCGCCACACTCCCAAGTGGCGCACTGTAGCAGTGCGCCACCGGGCCGGCCCTGGAAAATTAAATTTTAACATGTCTAATAGCCTGCCCAATTCTGAAATTTTGTGGTTTTTAATGTCTAAAATGATGCTAGGTAATGTAACACATGATGCTGGGCTGAGTTGTGTCCCCGCAAATTCATTGGTTGCAGCCCTAACCCCCAATGTGACTGTAATTGGAGATAGGACCTTCAAAGAGGTAATTAAGTTTAAATGAGGTCATTAGGGTGGGTCCTAATCCAATAGGAATGGTGTCCTTATCAGAAGAGGAAGATGCTCCCATTTGCAACAACATGGATGAACCTGAAGAAATTTATGTTGAGGGAAATAAGCAAAGCACAGAGGGATAAATACCACATGTGCTCACTCACACGTGGGAGCTAAGAAAGAAGGAAGGAAAGAAAGACCACAGTGGTGCATCGGACTTGCAGAGGGAGAGAACATTGTATGGGCTACATAAGTGGAATGAGGGGGAAGCAGGAAGCAGGAGGGATGTTGGGGATATTGGGTGGGGGACACGGGGTACAAAGGCAATTTGTGGTGATGTGCATGCTGCCAGTATGAAACTGGCCCTCACATCATCGGCACAAGGGGTGACAATCAGCTTTGTATCTCATGAATATTTACAACCAATAAAAAAAAAAAAAAGAAGAGGAAGAGACACCAGGCAAGCATGCACAGAGGCAGGAAGGACCAGGTGAGGACGCAGCGAGAAGAGGCTCTCAACAAGCCAGGAGGGAGGTCACAGCAGAACCAACTCTGCTGACACCTTGATTGTGGACTTCCAGCCTCCAGAACTGGGAGAAAACACTCTCCTGTTGTTTGAGCCCTCAGTCTGTAGTATTTTAAGGCAACCCTCACAGACTAACATGCACACAAAAGTACAGGTGTCACTTCTTTCTCACAAACAGCTTACATCCGGTCATGGAGCTCAGATACCGGGAAAAGAGAGCAGCCAGGAAACATTTGTGGCCTTTTGCAATTTCCTTGCTGAATGACCTTCGTCTTTTCTGGCGGCTGACCGATATGGGCATCCAAACCCTTGACCTTGGCATTATAACACCGCGCTGTTCATCTTCTTCAAAGTTATGTTTAGCTTTGATCTTGGTCCCATCTATGCGAAATCTTATAGAACATGGGTCTTTGGCATTTTGTACCTGTTAGTCAGCTACCTTAGGGATCATGTCAGTAGCCCCAATATGCTAACTTTCTATGATGCCCCTCCAATTCCCTATCCAAATAGCGTGACTCAAGTCCTATAAACCCAGCTGTGTGGGGGATGCTGGGAGTCCTGGCCAAGACCCCCCTTCCGGCTGGAGCCTCGCTCCCCAGCTGCCGGGAATGTCACCCTGGAGGGCTGTCAGCTGAGCTGGCCCTGCACTCCCCTGGAAGAGCGCTGCCTCCCCCGAGGTTACGCCGCCTTCCTGGGGAAGCTTCCCCTCTCTCTTTCCTGCTCAAACGGGCCTCCTTACCTCTCCTCCAACCTATGAGGTAAGGTATACGTTCCGGAGGGCCTTGCCTGAGCTGCTGCCTTTGTCAGGGACTTCTTCTCCCGGCTATCTGCACAGCAAACTCCCTGGCTTCCTGTGAGTCTTTGCTCAAGTCTGTCCTCTCAGTGAGGCCTGCCCTATCCACCTGCCCAATCCTACAGCCTGCCTGCTCCACTCCACCCAGGCACGCCCGCCTTTTCTGTCCTGCTGACTTCTTTTTCCTCCAAAGCATTTACCCACTTCTATCCTATGATACACTAATGTGTTTGCTGTCACCCTTCCTAGAAGGTTCCCTCAGAAGGCAGGAGTCTGTTTGTCCACAGATGTATTCTAAGCACACAGTGCATTCTCAAGAAACCTTTGTTGAGTTTGTCTGATGAATTTTTCATCAGCTCAAGGAGGGACATGACTTCACTCTTTATTTACATGAGCTACCTCTCTGACATCAGAAAGAGCAGTGAAGAGGAAGACGTGGTCCTCTCTACCTATGGGAGTTCTTATCCCCCTCAGAGAATTCCCAGTCTCAAGTTTAAATGCTGTAAAAGCAGTGGCTTAGCTGTAAACAAGAAAAGTATTTTCAGTAATTACTAAAAATGATTTTATTTTTATACTTAATTTTATATTTGCTTGATTCCTTCTTTAGTTTTAAAACAACTAGTAAAAAGAGGGCC
>NW_007729753.1:105992-118257 GCF_000696425.1 Galeopterus variegatus | reverse complement strand
AGTTTACTGATAACATTTTCTAACTCTAAGAATTTTGGCCCCCAGTCATTTGACAGTTGCTTCCAGGCAAACTACTGTTCTCCTCTGCCAAGACAGACATTAAGACACCTGCCAAGATAAGTGCATGCTTTTATGTCCTTGGGCTGATTGTTGACGTTCAATGGGGTACTTTAGCAGTTGTGTTTTTCAAGCTCAGCTTGCAAAAGCACACTCCATGAGAGAAAAGTTACTATAAAGGGATTTAGGATTGATGCAATTTTTGTTTTGTTTTATTTTGTTTTAAAAGACAAAAGAAACACCAAGGTCAATGGTTTGGATCCCCATACTAGTCAGCCACCAAATAAAAAAAAGAGGTTTGAGTATGTGTTAATGCTGCTGCTGAGACACAGCAAGTAGAAAGAGAAGTTGAAGTACCACTGATAAAGGGAATTTCCTGAAGTAGCGTGATGTGACAGAATCCACAGCACAGGTAGGAGGACAATTTTTATGCACTTGGAAGGACATTTTCCAAGTACTTACTCCTTAGAAACAGGTACACCCAGCTGTATACACAATTCCTCCGTTGTAAATTCTTAGAGGCATCTCACATTCAATGTAACCCACAAAAAGCAGAAAAACATGAAAGGAGGTNTATGTATTAGAAACTTAGCCCCCACTGTAACTGTTGAGGGCGGGAAATCCTATTATGGTGATTAAAAGGTGGAACCTTGAAGAGGTGATTGCATTGTAGGACTGTGCAGTAGTGAACTGATTACAAATGGTGGTCAGGGGCATGGTTCTGAGGGCTTAAAAAAAAAGGAGAGTCCGTCTCTCTCTCTCTCTTTCTCTCTCTCTGCTCTCTCTGCTTCCACCATCTTGCAATGTGAGACCCCTGAGTCACTGTCACCATCACCAGATGGACTTTAGACATCCCAGCCTCAGAAACTGTGAGAAATAAATGTCATTTTTCTTTATAAATCACCCAGTTTCCAGTATTCTTTTATAGCAACACAAAACGGACTAATACACACCCCTTTCACTCTAAGAAGCATCCAAGTCCAGAAGAGAAATTATATTTAAGAGGGGTTATCCCCTTCCTCATCTATATCCCATGACAGCTCGCACAGCCTATTTGTGTGCTTATCTCAACTTTTAATCATCCCACACCTTTCCTGGGGGTGATGGGCACATCCCCAGGGAAGTCAGTGTTAGGTGTAAAGTTAAGACAGCCCCTGGGGACCTTGCCCCTAATCCGGGGCTATGCCTACCTTTCTGGGCCCTGTATCTGATGTGTTGTCGGCTTCTACTTCGGTTATCATTGCTTCCTCCTGTAGTCTCTTTTTATTACTACAGATCAATTTTGCTTTGGAATTCAATATTCTTGCCTAACCCTCCAATCCCTCCTACTCTTACATGGTATAAATTATTATTCCTATATAACAGACTTGCCAACTGGTAAAGTTCAGTTCTCCAGTGAATTAATACCTGTTTGCCAGGAATTCTGGCTTTGAAGGAAAATTAAAAAAATTTTTTTTTTTCCTTTTTGTGTTTTTTCGTGACCGGCAACGGATCGCAACCCTCAGTGTCGCACCCGTACCGGACCGGGACCGGCAATGGGATCGCAACCCTCGGTGTTGCGCCCGCACCTCACTCAGCCAGTGAGCGGCCGGTCTGTATGTGGGATCCGAACCCTCGGCGGGAGCGTCGCCACACTCCCAAGTGGCGCACTGTAGCAGTGAGCCACCGGGCTGGCCCCTCAATGAATTTTTTGAATGAGATCTAGGAGAAGCTTTGAAGTGCAATCTCCTTGGGGGTCTCCCTATCAGCCTGAGCTGCAGAAGGGGGACTTGTTCATTATGCCACAGAAAACTGTGGAATCAAATGCATGTGAGCATACACACATGCTGTAGCAGTGCGCCACCGGGCCGGCCCTGGAAAATTAAATTTTAACATGTCTAATAGCCTGCCCAATTCTGAAATTTTGTGGTTTTTAATGTCTAAAATGATGCTAGGTAATGTAACACATGATGCTGGGCTGAGTTGTGTCCCCGCAAATTCATTGGTTGCAGCCCTAACCCCCAATGTGACTGTAATTGGAGATAGGACCTTCAAAGAGGTAATTAAGTTTAAATGAGGTCATTAGGGTGGGTCCTAATCCAATAGGAATGGTGTCCTTATCAGAAGAGGAAGATGCTCCCATTTGCAACAACATGGATGAACCTGAAGAAATTTATGTTGAGTGAAATAAGCAAAGCACAGAGGGATAAATACCACATGTGCTCACTCACACGTGGGAGCTAAGAAAGAAGGAAGGAAAGAAAGACCACAGTGGTGCATCGGACTTGCAGAGGGAGAGAACATTGTATGGGCTACATAAGTGGAATGAGGGGGAAGCAGGAAGCAGGAGGGATGTTGGGGATATTGGGTGGGGGACACGGGGTACAAAGGCAATTTGTGGTGATGTGCATGCTGCCAGTATGAAACTGGCCCTCACATCATCGGCACAAGGGGTGACAATCAGCTTTGTATCTCATGAATATTTACAACCAATAAAAAAAAAAAAAAGAAGAGGAAGAGACACCAGGCAAGCATGCACAGAGGCAGGAAGGACCAGGTGAGGACGCAGCGAGAAGAGGCTCTCAACAAGCCAGGAGGGAGGTCACAGCAGAACCAACTCTGCTGACACCTTGATTGTGGACTTCCAGCCTCCAGAACTGGGAGAAAACACTCTCCTGTTGTTTGAGCCCTCAGTCTGTAGTATTTTAAGGCAACCCTCACAGACTAACATGCACACAAAAGTACAGGTGTCACTTCTTTCTCACAAACAGCTTACATCCGGTCATGGAGCTCAGATACCGGGAAAAGAGAGCAGCCAGGAAACATTTGTGGCCTTTTGCAATTTCCTTGCTGAATGACCTTCGTCTTTTCTGGCGGCTGACCGATATGGGCATCCAAACCCTTGACCTTGGCATTATAACACCGCGCTGTTCATCTTCTTCAAAGTTATGTTTAGCTTTGATCTTGGTCCCATCTATGCGAAATCTTATAGAACATGGGTCTTTGGCATTTTGTACCTGTTAGTCAGCTACCTTAGGGATCATGTCAGTAGCCCCAATATGCTAACTTTCTATGATGCCCCTCCAATTCCCTATCCAAATAGCGTGACTCAAGTCCTATAAACCCAGCTGTGTGGGGGATGCTGGGAGTCCTGGCCAAGACCCCCCTTCCGGCTGGAGCCTCGCTCCCCAGCTGCCGGGAATGTCACCCTGGAGGGCTGTCAGCTGAGCTGGCCCTGCACTCCCCTGGAAGAGCGCTGCCTCCCCCGAGGTTACGCCGCCTTCCTGGGGAAGCTTCCCCTCTCTCTTTCCTGCTCAAACGGGCCTCCTTACCTCTCCTCCAACCTATGAGGTAAGGTATACGTTCCGGAGGGCCTTGCCTGAGCTGCTGCCTTTGTCAGGGACTTCTTCTCCCGGCTATCTGCACAGCAAACTCCCTGGCTTCCTGTGAGTCTTTGCTCAAGTCTGTCCTCTCAGTGAGGCCTGCCCTATCCACCTGCCCAATCCTACAGCCTGCCTGCTCCACTCCACCCAGGCACGCCCGCCTTTTCTGTCCTGCTGACTTCTTTTTCCTCCAAAGCATTTACCCACTTCTATCCTATGATACACTAATGTGTTTGCTGTCACCCTTCCTAGAAGGTTCCCTCAGAAGGCAGGAGTCTGTTTGTCCACAGATGTATTCTAAGCACACAGTGCATTCTCAAGAAACCTTTGTTGAGTTTGTCTGATGAATTTTTCATCAGCTCAAGGAGGGACATGACTTCACTCTTTATTTACATGAGCTACCTCTCTGACATCAGAAAGAGCAGTGAAGAGGAAGACGTGGTCCTCTCTACCTATGGGAGTTCTTATCCCCCTCAGAGAATTCCCAGTCTCAAGTTTAAATGCTGTAAAAGCAGTGGCTTAGCTGTAAACAAGAAAAGTATTTTCAGTAATTACTAAAAATGATTTTATTTTTATACTTAATTTTATATTTGCTTGATTCCTTCTTTAGTTTTAAAACAACTAGTAAAAAGAGGGCCAGCCCGGTGGCACACTGCTACAGTGCGCCGCTTGGGAGCGTGGTGGCGCTCCCGCCGAGGGTTCAGATCCCACCGGTTCCCGCTCACTGGCTGAGCGAGGTGTGGGAGCAACACCGGGGGTTGCGATCCGTTGCCAGACACGAAAAAAAAAAAAAAAAAAAAAAAAAAAGGATAAAACAACTAGTAAAAAGAATACATTTTTATTTAAAGATAGAATTCAAGTTCTGTAAATAGGTCATGTATGAACTAACATTTTCACTTACCAAAGAAAAATATTAAGTCCAGCCCACATTCAGAAGAAGGGAATTGGGCACCTCTGGAGGGAGGAGTAGCAAGGAATTTGTGATTAGATCTGTATGGATATGTATGTGTTGTTGGTGGCGGCCGGTACAGGGGTTGAATCTGGACCTTGGTGTTATCAGCACCATGCTCTAACCACCTGAGCTACCTGGCCAGCTTGAATATATTTTTAAAACTACCACACATTAATTATTTGGAACAAGCAAACAGATTGGGTGGGGGAGGCAGTATCTCATTCACTGACATTGTTTAGAACTGCTGGCCCAAGTTGATAATAAAAAGCCACCATCTTTTAGCCATTTGTATTATGTTTTTATGTTGTTCACTATTTTCCCTTGTCGTCTGCACCTGAGGCCAAACATGCCCCCTTCCCTGCCCTTGGTAAACTACCGATGAGAGGATAACAGATACGGAAGACTTACAGTGTCATAGCTGAATCATGCTTCCTGAAAGGTGTGTTGAAGTCCTAACTCCCAGTATCTCCAAATGGGACCTTACAAGCAAATAGGGTTGTTGCAGATGTAATTAGTTAAGATGAGGTCATACCAGAGTAGGGAGGGCCCCAATCCAATATGACTGGTGTCCTTATAGGAGGAGGGGACACAGAGACAGACACACAGGGAGAGCCCCATGTGATGATGGAGGCAGAGATTGGAGTGATGCCTCTACAAGCCAAAGGATGCCAAGGATTGCCAGGCCACCAGAAGCTAACAGCAGGGCATAGAATAGATTCTCCCTCAGAGCCTTCCAGAAAAAAACAACCATGCCGACACCTTGATTTCAGATTTCTGACCTCCAGAACTGTGAAGGAATAAATTTCTGCTGCTTAGGTCACCCAGTGGTATTTTGTTTTGGCAGCCCTAGGAAACTGACTCATAGGTCTTCAGGAAAATCCTATATAGTTGTGGCTTGTGGGACACTAGATAGGTAATCCAGCGGGGTAGCAGATGATTTGAGGAAGAAAAAAAATTTTTTTAAAAGAAAAAGCCCATTAATAGAGAGTTCTGCTTCGTTATGTTCTGAATACTTGTAGATTCTGTTCTGATTACCTAAGGGTTTTCCGCATATTACAAATCTATTATCAGAGTTACAGGGAGATAGAAATAAAGGAAAGCAGAATTGGTCAGGATTGGTATGAATGCTGATGAGACAAATTCTATCTCCCCTCATTTAGAGATACCCAAGGGTGCAGCTCCCCTTGGTGTCAGAGTCAGGGTGGCGTGACTGCCCTGTTTCGAAACCATGGGGAGGGCAGTGGCTGAGAGGACAGCAGCAGTAAAAGGTGAGTAAAGATGGGGGTAGCCGTGGCAGTGGACAGATAAGAGAGTCTCTTTACCTTCCTGTGGCACACGCATAGACCTGAGCTTTTCCTCCTTAAAAACGCCTTCTCAACCTTCTTACCCATCTCCTTAAATGCCTCCTTAAAAACTCCATTTTCTGTTAGAAAAATAGAGAAAAGATGGGTGGGAGCAGGTCCTAGGTTCCGAGAAGGACCCTCGACAGGGTCCAGGGCTGGCCGGTTAGCTCACTTGGTTAGAGCATAGTGCTGGTAGCACCAAGTTCGTGGGTTTGGATCCCCATACCAGCCAGCCGCCAAGAAGAAAGAAAAAAGACAGCCCAGAATTGCACTGTAGTTCCTCTCTTCATTTCAGAACAGTTATTATTCCATTATTGACAGAACTTTCTAGAGGTGAAGAGCTCTTGATAGTTAGTAGTTAGCATCCGTCCTGTCTTATCTTGGGCCCCCTGTGACAATCCAAGAATGTCATTTTGCCATGAGGTTGCTGATTCAACTTTAAAGCGTGTAGAACTGCTTGGAAAATGTCAACCTTTGAGAAGGTCTGGGTTTGTTTGTTTCTCTTAAGCTTTTTAACAAATACGAATGATTTTGCATGTAATTGTTTTATTATTTCCCTCTCTCATTTCTTTTTTTCATTTCTTTTCAATTAAACTTTTTGATCATAAATTGATACATATTCATTGTTGAAAATGTGAGGAATACAGAAAGTTATACTGTCTATGATATTTAATAGCACATTTTTAGTAATCCCACCACTTAGGGATAATTGCCATTAACATTTGATATATTACTTTATGGGCTTTTTTCTACGCATTCATATGAATACTTATTTTTTAACAAAACTGAGATATACTATACACTTTTTGCTGCCTTTTTTTTTTCACTTAATGTCATAGCATGAAAATTTTTCCTTGTAAATAAATGTTCCGTGACAACATAAAGGCCTTTCTAAACATACAATTATATGTATGCATTGTTTTTCTATTATTTTTTAATATATATTTACAGTTATATTTACAGTTATATATTGGTATATATTTAGGTCTTTTCAAATTATAAACAACCTTATAATAAAAATCCGAGTAGCTAAATTGCTGTACAAATTCCTATTATTTTATCAGCAGGGCTTGCTGGGTAGACAATGTGCAATAATTTTTGTGCATATTGTTAAATTATTACTCTGAAAAAATTTTGCCAATTTACTTTTTACTGGCAGTGTATGACACTCCGATTTTTTTCACCTCAGGCTAGCCAAATAAATTTTATCTTAAAAACAAAATCTTTGATCATTTGAACATGAAAGAAAGATAATATCTTAATTGTTATCCTAATGTATGTTTATTTGATTACTAGTGAAGTTGAACATTTTCTCCCTCCTTTTCTGGTCAAGAATAAAATTTCAGATAGAACTACAATTAGTTTGGAAGTTACACATTTTAGACTGGCTCTCTGTCTGTTTTGCTGCTGGCCGGTACAGGGATCTGAACCTGTGACCTAGAGTTATGATAGACTGGCTTTGTGAATAAAAACTTCTCCATTTCTGTCATGATTACATATCATATTTGAATATTGCTTGTAAGCATTAGTTTGCTGGATATTCTGGTACACATTTATTTTAAGTGATTCAGCAAGACAGAGCGTGTTGTCATACATTCACTCAGAAAAAGAAATACATCAGATAATTATTCTCTGTGGTTCCCAAGGGCAGCTTTAGTGTACGATTCCATAATCTGGGAGCACTGAACAAAACCACCTTGCTTCATTCGTTTGACATAGATTTGCTGCGTGCCAGCCACTGTTCAGGATGTGGACACAGTCATGAATGAATCAGCCACAGTCTGCATACACAGAGCTTACGTTCTAGTGCAGGGCATAGCTGACCAAAAAAGGTAAACACGCAAATAAAACAATATAGACTGTGAAGTGTTATACAAGAAATTGAACAAGAAGTTGTGGAACTAGAGAATAGCAGAAAAGAGCTCACTTTCCTGCTTTGGGTAGGATGGTCAAGCCAACACCTAAGGAAAGGGAAGCAGTAGGGTGGGGATCCTGATGTGGGAGAGAGTTTGGCTGGCTGAGGATGCAGAATGGATAGTGGCCAGATCATTTGGGGTCTGTCAGGCCATGATGAGGAGGTCGAGTTTTATTCCGAATTCAGTGGGGAAGCCATTGAAGGGTTTCAGAAGATCCTGCTTCCTTGCTGTGTGAAGAATGGATTAAAGAGTAGAGGTGAAATGCCCAGTGAGAAACTGCAGCAATGCAGCTGAGAGCTGGTGGCCTGGGGGAAGAGGCAGGAGATGGAAGGAGGCCGGATAATCCTCTACACGCAGTCTATATTGTAGAGTCACGAGTGCGTGAATATAACGTCCTCTGCTGGACATTAAAAGCCTATTAAAGATTGGACTAACTCCTCTGACGATGAAATGCCAATTTGGAGCAGAGGCCAGGTTGTCCTCTTTCACATCTCAAAGACAGTGTTATGAGTGTCTGATCAAGCAAGATTTAGAATCAAATCCTAACATGATTGAATACCCACCTAGTATCAGACTTTGTCCTAGGAACTTTCGTCCACATCCTGTTTCACCTGCTGCGGTAGGAAATAAAGTCACATTTAAGTCAATACACAAGCAAATCAAATTCAAGCTTTTATTTATTTATGTATTTATTTGTGGCTGGTGGGAGATTTGAGTTCCTATTGCATACTTGTGAGAAGGCCATTCTTCATTCTCTGAGCTCTCCCTTCCTTGAAAAGGAAAATCCTCCAGGTGCCTACTTAGTCCAAATGAGTTAGTCCTGTTTACTATTGTTGTGCAGAAAAAGCAACTCAGAAGTTTGGTTGCACTACCTAAAGTTCCAGCCTCTGCTTTAGTGAGGCTGGTACAGAAAACCGAATTCCCCTCTTGGATGTGAAGATTGCAGCAATGGTTACCCACACCACATTACACCGGGTGCCTGCTTACAACTCTAGAGATGACAGTTTCATTTATAGTTAATCAGTTATTTCTCTTAAGGAAGCCCAAAGTCCAAGGTGGTGGATCAGCATGTGATGCAGCTCCATCACTCCGTTCCTACCTGACCCTCCCCTGGGACGAGACAGGTCCTGGGGTTGGGGCTGCATCTCCCCCACCCCCATCACCACCATCACCACCGTCATGGTGGATTTCTTCTTCAGGGCCATTATTATGCATTTCCGACAACTGAGGTTTCTTAGGCCATCCCAGCCCATCAGAAGTGCTGTAATAATTTAAAGCCTTAAAGGGAAAGGGTCAGGATTTCTGATTTACAAGGGAACCCCTTGGTTCCTTTGCATATTTTTCCACCTTCCCTCCAGCAACCTACAAATGCCACTCACCAACGGGACAATGGCAAGACAGAAAACCCTACACCTTGGGTCCAGCCCGTGGCTCACTCGGGAGAGTGTGGTGCTAGTAACACCAAGGCCACGGGTTCAGGTCCCTATATAGGGATGGCCGGTTTGCTCACTTGGGAGAGCGTGGTGCTGACAACACCAAGTCAAGGGTTAAGATCCCCTTACTGGTCATCTTTAAAAAAAAAGAATCCCACACCTTAACCAAGCTAAAAAGCTGTTCAGCCTAAATGCCCCAAAACCAGGAGGCCCATTTGCCCCTGCCACACACCTAAAAAAGGTATAGATAATGCCAGTTATATTTATGATGTAAAATGTCTACAATGTACTTGGTGATCAAAAGGTCAAGGATGATTCTGAAGCCTCTGTCTCTGTTGATTGGTCAGGTGATGTCACTGACTGAAACAGGATTACAAGAGGGTATCAGACTCATGAAGATCATACCTGCTTTGGGCATCCAAAGTATATAGACATTTCTTTTTAAATATTCAGGTGGAAGCTCTAGGTATCGTGTTCAAAAAAAGAGGGTGGACTTGAGGGAAGAGATTTGGCAGTGGTCAGCATATTTGTGGAAGTTGAGTCACAAGTACGGATGAGATTGGGGAGAAGGGAGCTAAGATGGGATGCGAGGAACAGGACGATGTGAGAAGCAGAAGGAAACGTTCCTCACAGAGGAAATGGGAAAGGAGCCCTCAGAGTAACAGGAAGGTAGAGTCTGGTCATGGAACCCAAAAGGAGAGAACGTTTCCAGAAAGAGGAAATCTGTTCAATAGTGTCCAAAGCAACAGAGGTCAAGAAAGACAAGGGCTGAACTCAGGTTATGAATTTCTCAAATAGATAAGACCTATTCAGGTCTGTTCTTGGCAAATTATTGACCAAGATCATATGACTGGATTACATTTCCTTTCAACAATTTGTGCTTAGAGTTGTGTCATATTAGACTTGTCAGTACCATATTGACAATCACCTCTTAAGCAGTAATTGGTATAACTGAGATCTTTTCATCACATCTTACTTTGCTGATTTTATCAGAAATGAAAAAGCCACTTTCTTCTTGAAACCAACAAAATCTCATAGCTACTACACTCCATTTTGGCTTTTGCCACTTGAATATGGCCCTCACCGCCCAGCACAGCCGGAGTTCTTCTGAGTTCAGTATGTCTGTATGTCAGGTGATAACTCAACGCTCCCACACTTTTTATTGGAATGCTGTGAAAACTTCCCTTGAACAACATGATGTGATACTATCTAGTCTTCACTTAGCTTGGGCATATCGTTTATATATTTAGTCCACTTCTTTTCTCATTAGTCTGACATTATTAATTAGTTTGACTTGTGCTTGGAGCCACTGTGACCACAAGCAGAAATAGAAATACAGACCCTGAAATTCAATATCAGTACTTGATTACAAGTAATATCCTTGTATTAAAATTTCTGGGTCATTGAACTGGAAACATAAAATTTCAAAATCCTCCTGCAGGCCCCTGCCTTGGATGATCTTGTCGATCCACATTTCAGAAACACCACAGGGAGATTAAACCTGGCGAATGGCACAGCTCCCTGCACACCTAGCCTTTATTTTCCATTTCTTCTGTCAGTCTTTGAAGGAAGAAGGCTTGAGCAGGAGCCTGTGAGCAGCGATGATAGCAGTGGGTAAATGGGAGTGACAGGTCTCTGATGGTTTCCATATACTTGGGTTTAGTATTATTTTTACTCCTTTCATATATTTCCATCTTTTCTTACCAAATACAGGGAAACAATCTGATGATTAACTATGGTGTACTGACCTCTCTTGTTGAATCCACAGTGCCTAGTACAGTGACAGATTCCCGTTAACAGTCAGTTAACTATTCTTTAGCTTAATACGTACTTGAGCACTTAATATTATTTGGAAAGAAGAAAGAAAAGAAAGGAAACGAAGGAAGAAAGAGGCTTGCATAACAATTGTCACCAGTAGCAATTAGGATTCAAATCTAAGGATTTTAAGTCTATATTCAGTGACATAATTATCATTTACTGAGTACTGAGGGAGAGAAAGCGGCTCTGACGTCCAGGTGCTGGCCTGAAACTATCAGCTGGGCCTTGGTGTTGCTCCCAGCTTTTCTGGACCATGGTGCTCTGTTGAATAAAAGCAACTTCACAGAACACCAACATCAGACAAGGCCATTCTGTGACCATGATCAAGACAAAAACAAGACTCCATAATCCTGTCTGAACACAAACAAAACTTGAATATTTTCTAAACCACAGAAATGACTAATATGAGGGTACTTCAAAAAGTTCGTGGAAAAATACAATGGAAAGAAAATCTGATTCTTTCCATGAACTTTTTGAAGTACCCTCGGATGTGTGACTGCTTCTTCTTTATCAATTATGACTTTAGCCTTCATCTAGTCTTGACTCCTAAACAAAATTTATAAGGATACCTAATCATAGAATTACGCCTGAAAGCAACCAATCGAGAGTAAGGCCTTACTTTCTTGAACTCTGCCCGGAATCACATAACACAAGCTCATAATAAATTCTAACACCTTCTTACTGAGATGCTCCCACGGTTCCCCATGTATGCATCCCTCCCTGCTGCAAGCAGTAATAACCCCAACTCACTCGGCTGGGGGAGGGGGGGCGGGGAGGGGCGTTCCTGGTGCGCCTGTTGGAGAGCTCGTCCTATGCCCCAGGACCTACGTGCGTACAGCTGAGGGCTTAATTACCCTGTAAAACTTTTATTATCCCCACCTGACAGATAAAGAAGTGGAAATTCATAGGAATTAATGATTTGTCAAAGGTCACACCACCAGGAAGAGCCAGCGACCACATTCCAAACCACGGTTAACCCTTTCCCCTGAGTGCTGTCTTTCCTGTACCCTCCTCGGGCGCCCCTATCTTGTCCCCGCTCTTCTACTTTTCTTCATCTGGCACTTGCCCGGCCGACCGGGATGCTGCAGGGAGCTGCCGCTCAAACATGTTACTTTTGCAACTGATCTTGTGTGCTTCTGTGAAGAAAACGATTGTCGGACCCAGAAACGCATCGCATCTGTGGAGCGGTGGAGCGAGCGGGCGGCGCGGCTTAGTACCCTGCGGCCCTGCGGTCACCGCTGGGTGGCGCTGGCTCCCCTCGGAGCCTCCGGGGGCGGGCATAGGGGAGTGACGTTGGGGTGGACCAATCCCCGCAGGGGCGCCGGCGGCGGGGCCCAATCGCAGGAGAGCCGGGCGGAACGGTAACAGCGCCGGCGGCGGGGCC
>NW_007729753.1:102721-102990 GCF_000696425.1 Galeopterus variegatus | reverse complement strand
ATGATGTCACCTTTTGATACTTGCTTTGTGAGCTTGATGAAGATTTAAACTGTGTCAGAACCCCCCATGGGCTGGCCCGTGACTCACTTGAGAGAGTGTGGTGCTGATAACACCAAAGGCCATGGATTCAGATCCCTGTGTAGGGATGGCCGCTTAGCTCTCATGAGAGAGTGTGGGGGATCTTAACCCTTGACTTGGTATTGTCAGCACTACGTTCACCCAGTGAGCAAACCGGCCATCCTTATACGGGATCCGAACCCATAGCCTTG
>NW_007729753.1:94242-101904 GCF_000696425.1 Galeopterus variegatus | reverse complement strand
CAAGGCTATGGGTTCGGATCCCGTATAAGGATGGCCGGTTTGCTCACTGGGTGAACGTAGTGCTGACAACACCAAGTCAAGGGTTAAGATCCCCTTACCGGTCATCTTTTCTTAAAAATAAAAAAAAAAGAATCCCCCCATGCACCAAAGATTCCCCACCGATGACCTACTGACATCAGGAAAAGTATGTACCATGATATTTTTATGCACATTGTGTAAACCTCTGTAAACACATTGTCTTCTTTGTATTTCTTTGCAGGAAGTTCAGAAAAAAGTGTCTCTTTTTAGTCTGCAGATGGAACTAAGCGCGTTAATTCCTGGTCTAGTGTCTACGTTCATACTCTTGTCTAATAGTGATCACCACGGCCGAAAATTCCCCATGGTTTTGTCTTCTATTGGTGCTCTTGCAACCAGCATTTGGCTCTGTTTGCTTTCTTATTTTGCCTTTCCATTACAGTTTTTGATTGTATCTACCTTCATTGGTGCATTTTGTGGCAATTTTACCACATTTTGGGGAGCTTGCTTTGCCTACATAGTTGATCAGTGTAAAGAACACAAACAGAAAACAATTCGAATAGCTATAGTTGACTTTATACTTGGACTTGTTACGGGACTAACAGGACTGTCATCTGGCTATTTTATTAGAGAACTAGGTTTTATGTGGTCGTTTTTAATTATTGCTGCGGCTCTTACTGTTAACTTGATCTATATTTTATTTTTTCTCGGTGATCCAATGAAAGAGTCTTCATCTCAGAAGGTCACTATGTCATGTAATGAAGGCCTTAAAAACCTATTTTACCGAACTTACAGGCTTTTTACAAATGCTTCTCATAAGTCTTTGCTCTGCTTGTTATTTTTTACACTGATCACTTATTTTTTTGTAATAATTGGCGTTGCCCCAATTTTTATCCTTTATGAATTGAATTCACCACTCTGCTGGGATGAAGTTTTTATAGGTTATGGATCAGCTTTGGGTAGTGTCTCTTTTTTGAGTAGTTTCCTAGGAATATGGGGCTTTTCTTATTGTATGGAAGATATTTATATGGCCTTCATTGGAATTTTTACCACCATGGCAGGAATGGCTATGACTGCTTTTGCCAGGACAACACCAATGATGCTTTTAGGTGAGTTACAAATGTAGCCTTAGAACCTACTATGTATTTGATGTTTATATAAAATGAATTTAGTCTGCTGGGGGAGAAACTTTAATATCAAGCTCTCTAACCCATTCTAGTTCAATTAAAGGTAAAAAGCTAGTTTGCCAGAAGCCAATAAGCTAAAAGCCAAATTTGCTTTAAAAAATTAAATCACTGAATAAATATAATTTTCCATATTTGCATATTTGCCAAAAAATTGTTTTGAGAAATATTCTTATGAATCAGTTCTTCAATATAGTGTTCATCAAAATGAACATTTCTTTTTTTTTTTTTTTTAAAAAAAGATGACCGGTAAGGGGATCTTAACCCTTGACTTGGTGTTGTCAGCACCACGCTCAGCCAGTGAGCAAACCGGCCATCCCTATATGGGATCTGAACCCGGGGCCTTGGTGTTATCAGCACCGCACTCCCGAGTGAGCCACGGGCCGGCCCAAAATGAACATTTCTTAAAATGCTGTCAAAAAGACTACATTCCATAAAAATATTTAGATTTATAAGAAAAATTCATATTCATTAAGTATAGTCAAGAAGAAAATTCTTCAAGACAGGTTTTACAAATTGATCTTTCAGCAAATTGGTCATTTCATGATTGACTTTTGATGAATTCCTGTTTGGCAAATTGGACTGCTTCCTTGACTACCGACTTCATAACTGCTTTTTGGGTTTGAGTGAGATACTGCATTGGAAAGGGCTATGGAACTGTAGTGGGACCTTTCCACAGTGGAAGTGTTAACCCCTTGCTTCCTGGCAGGGAAGCAGTGTGAACAAGCAGAATTGGGCTTAATTTCCATCTATAGGTGATCTTGAGAAAATTACTTTTCTCTGAGTCTTCATTTTTTCACTTATAAAATGGGCATATTAGTACCTCATTCACAGGTTATAATGAGTATTATAACGCACTTAGCACAATGCTACTATTTTTAAAATGCCCATTTTTCTTCCTGTTTCCCTGAGAGCTGCCAAGGCCAAGTAAGTTAATATCTGTGAAAATACTCTGAAAACTTTAAAGTGATGTGTAAATGTAATGTATTACTATTTTATGACATATCTAAAAACCTTACTATTAAGGGTCATAGTTTAAGACCAGAAGCAATTTGTGTTCATGAAGTTATTCAGCCACAAAGATAAACAAGCAAGAGGATAAAGAACCAGTTTACCAATAAATGAATCAACATAATAAAAGAATGTTAACAAAAGAATGCCAAGTCTGAAAAAGCAAAAATCAAAATCAAAAAATAATTAGTAGTCACAAGTTGCTAAATAAGAGATTACTACATAATTAGGAAAATAGGAAAATCAGTTTCAGTTGGCAGATTGTGTAGATCTGGACCTAAAACTCTGAACTCTTGTTTCCCTGAATTCTTGTTTTTAGTACTGGAATAAGACTTCTAAAGTAACCTTAACCTGACCTATCCATAGTCTATTTTAATTCATTAGGCAGAATTCCACAATTAATTAATATAATCATTAGGTACATTAGAGTTAGAATGCTCATAGTAAATGAAATATTTAGACAGAAAGAAAGAGTTTCACGTTGAAAACTGACCGTTCATTTTCCGACCTAGCCAGTGATTTGCAGTCTTCTCTGTCCCAGTCAGGGTGCCGTTCTTTTTCAATATTCTGCCGCTCTCTGTTCTACGGTCCATGTTGTCCAAAGTGGTTCGCTCTACTGAACAAGGTGAGTTACATTTGTTTAAGGGATATAACGATCCATTTTTGATCCGTGTTTGATGCTTCAGTTTGTTTTGCAGCCCTTTTTCTGCATTGATCTCCATGCGTTAAGTGGTAAGCTCCATTAGGAAGAGGCTTACACTCGGGCATGGGAGCCTCTACCTGAGGGCTCACTCTGGCCTAGCTCTGGCCGAGCCCCACCCCAAGTGGAGAAGAGAGCTCAGGACCAAACAGACATGCCCACTAGGAGCCCACAAAACCCCTCCCCTTGTAGACTGCACTCTGGCTACCTGGGTCCCCATAATTCTCAGCCCAGACGCTGGGCTCTGGGCTCCTGTCCTGTGAGTGTCTGGATTATCCTTTTCCTCAGCCCCTTCCCCCGAGGGTGGACTGTGCCCCAATGTGCTCACCTTTAGACCAAAGGGGAAGCCAAGTGGTGAGTCTTTATAGGAGGTCCTGGCCCAACTTTGGAATTGCAGAGCAGAGTGTCTACACCTACTTATAAATGACCAGGATGAGCAGGATGGAGCAAGGGTTAGAACAGAGCGGAAGTGGGCTGCAGGCCAGGGACTGGGGCCCAAGAGCCAGCTCTCCCAGTGCTGTCATGGTCCTACATGGAACTCTTAAAAAGCCTGAGAATTCTAAGTTTGTGTCTGGCCTTTCAGACAGTTACAAAGGTATATTTCCCACAGTAGGGAGACTGAACATATTTTAGTCAACAGTCTGTTAGCCAGATTTATAACTTTTAAATACTTAGAATAGAATATGTACGCCTCTAATTATACTCATATTCTTACTCTGGGTCTCACAAGTGTTACTGCTGGGCCTGAATCAGAGTCCTTGCAGGAAACAGGATTCCACTCAGCTGGTTCAAATCAAAAGATTTTCATGAAGGGGAAGGGCGTTATAGAGGACGGACAGCGTGGAGGCAGCCAGAGAGATGCCCCAAATAGGGAAGGAGCAGAGAATAAACAACTTAACCTTTTTCTCCTCCTTCATCCCTTTGACCAAGTACAATCAGAAGTTGGGCCAGCAAGGAAGTGCAAGTCCCATACTCTGTGGGCCAGCCTCTCCAGCACAGAGCAGGGCACAGAAGGTCAAACAGTTGAAGAGCAGTCAGAGAATAACCAGTGCAGAAGGACGACAGCAGATAAATGTCTAGTAGAACTAGTTACTAGTTAGATATTAGGGATATGGGGTTGTCCTCCTACCCTGTCATACCATGTGAATATTATTAGACTTTGGCACTTTCATTTGTTCCATAGCTTAGCCAGGTGCAATGTTCTTATTTGATTATTTACAAGTAATTCCTAATTATGCTATTTATTGCCAGCTTAGTCAACACTGTGGAAGACTGCATAATTCAATAAATTAAAAAATTTATTTCTTGATTCGTTTCCACTCATAAAATGTAGCTGTACATTCACACAGCTGATTATAGATTATGCAATGATGATTACCTGGAAAATCACTTAGGAATATAAATATCTGTGACTGTACTATGTAACGATCTATGACTGCATAATCCAAGAAAGCAGTGGTTTCTTAGATTTGACACCAAAAGCACAACTTAAGAAAAAAATAAATAAATTAGATTTTGTCTAAAAACTTCAAAGTTTGTCCTTTGAAAAGCTTTTGTGCCTCAGAGGACACCATGAAGAAAGTTTAACACCAAGGTCAAGGGTTCAGATCCCCTTACAGATCAGCCGCCAAAAAAAAATAAATAAATTTTTTTTAAAAAGATGAGAAACTCAATTGAACTTATTTAATCCTGTTTATCTGACAACCATTAAATACGTTGAACGGCTCAGAGAAATTCAGCAACAAGCTGAAGTTATTTCATAATTGCCTGTTTGTATCAGAACAGATGGCACATGGCTGACCTAGTTTCCGTTAAGAATGGATTAAAGCTCATATAATAGAACTAGTACTGTGCAGTCTGTCCTCCATAGCGCTAGTCCTGGCTGTAGCAAGGGATCACAAATAAAATAATAATGTAGTTAGACAAATAGGAAAACTTCCTTCCAATTAAACTGACTTAATGTGTTATCATAAATCATGAAGGCAGAAAGTCTGTATGCTACTTGATGATTGATAAGTAGGTTCCTGAATTAAGTTTTTTTTCACTTATTTGACATATATTTATTAAATGTCTACTGTTCACCAGGACAGCTGGGCCTGGGGGAAACAGCAGTGAGCAAAGCAGGTGTGGACTTGGCATTGACAGAGCTTTCATTTTAGTCAAAAGACACGTAACCACACTATATTTTGTATAAATAGATTTATGTTTTATGAATGTATGTCCTATCATTCAATGAAAAATTTGAAGCAATGAGAATATATATAGTAGAATGGAAAGGTCTAAATAGATAAAAATCAATACAGTCTCTAAAAGATCAAGATTATAGCAAAAATTAGAATACAGACTTGTAAACCAGAACCTAGCTATGAAAGGTAATTCTCGAGCTTTGCTTTTTCTTCCTATCAGTCCAAACAAACACAACTATTTACATGATGTGCATTGTCTATAAGAAAAATGCATTGCAGGACAGGCTGGTTAGCTCAGTTGGCTAGAGCGTAGCCTTATAACACCAAGGTCACGGTTCGGGTTCCCACCAGCCACAAAAAAACAAGAAAAATGCATTGCAGTTTACCATGGAAAAGTAGACTTGGCGAAGTAAGAAGCAAACGCAAGGGCTTGATGAAACCATCTGCAGAGACCAGAAACTACACAGTAACTTAGACTGAGGAGGTCATGTTGAGCTGATGAAAATGGTCACAAAATTTGTGTCTAGTGATGCAAAATTTGGTCGAAAGGAAGAAAAATACATCAAGATGGCTGGCCTGTCTTTTGGAGGTTTAACTCTTCAGTCAACTTGGTGTTGGATTCCAGACAGAACTAAACAGTGGTAGAATGATATCCATTTCTCTCTGATTGCAAGCTTGGACTGACCATGCAGTCCCTTCACGCTTCATGACAATACCAAGTGGCCTACTCTTTACCAGTCTTGGTGTACAGCAAGTGTGACTGTGGAAGAATCCGCATTCCTCTTAACCTTGTAAGGCACCTCAGAGCAGAAGCAGCTGCAAGTGAGTAAGATAGAAAAATATGTTCTAAAAAATCACTTAACATAAGACGGTGGCATAAATGTTCAGTAGAGCACAGGATAGTTAGCTTAAAGAGTCAAACATGCAGGAATCTAGAGGTGACTGGATTTTTTTTCACTTTGGAGGAAGGGATAAAATTTAAATTGCAGAGTGTATGATAAGAACCTCCTCGTCTCTCCTTGCCTGCAGCTGTCACTCTTTGCTAGAACTGAGAAGCAGATGAAAAAGATTTCTTTACCTTTCAAAAGGCCCTTGGAGGGGAGCATGGCTGCCTATACAGTGTATCACAGATTAGCATAGAGAACTGGGAATCAGGGGTAGGTGTGCCTTTGCCTGAGGCTTAGTTTTCAAATGAGTCAGCTGCTGTTGCCTCTTTAGATTTGCCCTGTGGACTATGGAACTCAGCTATTTATTTATCTATTTATTTATTTTTAGTTTTTTCAACAGATCTCACATGAAGTCCAAGGAGAATGCTTGCCTCAATTTCTTCATCTGCAAAATGGGTCACTGACTTCTCAGGGATTTTGAAGGAATAATTTTCATTCATCCAGCAGTGCCCCTAAGTTTGCTGTTTTCATTGAAAAATAATTTTCAACATTAGTTTTATTTGTAATTCATCCTTTTCTTTTTCTCCCTTCATATCTCTACCTAAAACAGGTATCCTGTTTGCTTGTATTGCATTCTTAGAAACTCTTGGTGTAGTCACTGCAGTTTCTACTTTTAATGGGATTTATTCAGCCACTGTTTCTTGGTACCCTGGCTTCACGTTTCTGCTGTCTGCTGGTCTATTACTAATTCCAGCAATCAGTCTATGGTATGTAATTATTTTTAACCACTTTATTAAAGCGCGGTTAGATTAAGTGAATTCCTTAACCCTACCAGTTACATAGATCTGTTGAAATTTTGCCTCAGAATGTGTTTTTCGTGAGAACATTTGGACATGAAGACATTTATCAATAATTTTGGAGTCTAAGATAGAAACAATGACATGCTGACCAGAACTAGGAGGAAGAAAAATTGGATTAGAGACCCTGGGAAGTTACCCCCTGCCTCTTACTATGATTTTCAAGAGTATAATAATCCCTGATGGTCAAAGATTGCTGTAATAAGATTTACTTTATATGGATTCTTGGGTAAATGACAAAGCAGATAGAATACACAGAATAGTAAGAGTTCTCCTTCCATAGAGTTGGCTTGTTTAATGACTCCTTTTTAAATGTAAATATTCAAATAAATACAATATACAATATTCTGTTTATTAATAGTACATATAATGGAGACCAGAGGTGTAAACATAAAAGAAATATTTATTTCTTCTTTTGCCTTGCAATTAACAAAAAGCGTGAGCCAACTAGATAAGTCCCTAAAATGCTCAAGCAAATACATCTGACACATTCTGTGGGGCCAAAGCATTGAGCTAAGAGATCATTAACTTGTCTCTGCTGACCACCGAGCTTTGTCGATTTCACATGGCTGGTGAAATCAGCATAGCATGGTGGTAGGAATCAAGGGAAAGTGGGTCACCAGGAGCCAGGCTTTCTCTGTTTTCCTAAGCACTTTGGGGTGAGTGAGTAAGGGGAAAGAAAGTTACCTAACAAGCACAGGCTTTAAGTCTTTTGCCAAGATTGTGAACTCCTGGTCTTATTCACAGTAGGAGCTCAGTTCACACTGTCTCAATTGAATTTGGCTATCTAGAGCTGTGTCAGAGTACAATAGTATTTTTTGG